>NC_056750.1:75087632-75126881 GCF_019279795.1 Protopterus annectens | reverse complement strand
GAATAGAACATCGTTAGTTAAGAATTAATATACAGAGGATAGGCAGTATTAGATCTTTGGTAGGATCATTGTATCACTGCAAATATTGTGGATTAGCCTGGGGGGGTCACATGGTCGTAGCCAGTTAAAATAGCGGGTTTTGAGTACTTTTTTAAATTGTGGAGCGGAACCTGTAGAAGTTGTTTTGGAAGAGAGTTCCAGACTTTTGCTATAGAGCAGGCAAAAGAGATTTGCCAGCCTCATTCCTTTGTTTGATATTTATGTGATTTTGGTCTGTTGACCTTGAGGCTCGGGTGGTGGTGTAGGGTTGTATTCGGTCTTGCAAAATGGAGATTTTTTTTTGAGAGGTAATATAGTTTGTGGGCTTTAGATAGTTGAGTGGTAAGACTTAATTGAGGCAGCTCAAGCCAGTTGAGCTGTTTGAGGGAAAGACAGTGGTGGGCTCTATTAGAGGCACTTGTGGCACATTTTGCAATCTTGTTGTAGCAAGATGATATTATGCTTTGTTCG
Organism: Protopterus annectens; assembly: GCF_019279795.1. NCBI lineage: Eukaryota > Metazoa > Chordata > Ceratodontiformes > Protopteridae > Protopterus > Protopterus annectens. The sequence continues at coordinate 75,126,371 of NC_056750.1, read as the reverse complement.
CTGCAGCGAAGATTAGTCAGGATTGGTGAGGCATACAGTAGGGTGGGATAATAGGTGGGTTCTGACAGTGGTGGCTTTGGTATAATTGGTCATAAATTGCTTATTCCTATACAAGAGACTTAGTTTTTTGTGAACTTTTTTGATTGTTTGGGCTGTGTATATCAAATTACTACTCCTAGGGGTTTGTTTCTATGTGGAACTTTTCTCCCCAGGCCTCTGCTGAAAATGTTTTTTTCACCGGGTGGCCACGGTGGTGCAGCGGTTAGCGTTGCCGCCTCACAGCAAGAGATTCTCCGGTTCAGTCCTCAGCTGGGGTGCCTTCTGTGCAGAGTCTGCATGTCCTCCCTGTGGTCGCGTGGGTTTCCTCCGAGTGCTCCGGTTTCCTCCCACATCCCAAAGACCTGCAGTAGGTGAATTGGACACTCTAAATTGGCCCTAGATGTGAGTGTGTGCGTGTGCCTTCTGTGGAAGGTTGGGTGCCGGGCTGGCAACTCGACACCGTAAAACTCTACTGCCAGTCATGAGTGGACAGATGATCCGCTGTGGTGACCCCTAACAGGGAAAAAGCCGAAAGAAGAAGACTACTCTCCCGGTAAACAAATGTGAAATATATAAACCCCATCTCATTTTCCATAATGACAGTGTTTGCTTGAGAACTAATCCTTTTATGCCTAAAGTGGTTTCTGAATATACTTTAAGCCAAACTATCCATCTAGTTGCTATCCTATGGTATTTCCTTCTTGAACCTAAAAATGAGGCTGAAAGGTTTCAGATCTTCGGAACAATTATTTCTTGTGAAGGTAAAAAAAAGTGACAGCCTGTGCCAAAACAGATTATTTTCAAATGGTTACCTAAGGCTCTTACCTTTTACTATACTTGTCATAACAAAACTGTTTCAGGCAATGTCATGGCTCACTCTACCAGAGCCTTGGCTTCATATGTTTTTTGGAAAGGGTTGGACTGTAGAAGTATTTTAAAAGCTGCTGCTTGATTCTCTGTGCTTACTTTTACAAAGCAGTATAAGCTTGATTTCTTCTTTAGGTCCAGATCCAGTTTTTCTAGGAGCATTCTCCAGGGGGCTGTTGGACTCTTCTCCTATTTCCCAGATGTAGTTAGCTAAAATAATCTACCCAGGTGGCTAAGGCTGTTGCTGCAGATCAATATGATGAACATACAGTTGTACAAGTTATACTTACCAGAACAGTAGTTTGAATGTTCACTGCTGCAGTAGATGCTCCCTCCATCCATCCCTCTTGTTTCTTTTTTGTGTTATGCCAGGGTGTAGACATTAGTTGCTGCTGCTACTAGCATCGTCCTTTCAGGGCTCAGTCTCTGTGTGTGTGTGTGTGTGTGTGTGTGTGTGTGTGTGTGTCTCTGTCTCTGTCTGTCTCTCTCTCTCTCTCTCTCTCTCTCTCTCTCTCTCTCTCTCTCTCTCTGTCTCTCTCTGTCTCTCTCTGCTGGCAGAAAAACTTTGAAGGGTTTTGCACCCAAACTTGTCTTTTAGTCAGCTCACCTTGATAGTTTGGGCATGTGGAAGTTGTCCTGAAGCTTTGGAAGCTGGCTGGCTGTTATATCTCCTGCCGGATATAACTTGGCTGCAATAGCCTTAGCTATACTTGATCATTCAAACATCTACTGTTATGGTAAGTAACTTGTACAACTGTACCTTTTTCTTTGGCCCTAGTGGTTTCTTTTGCTTTCTGAGGTGCTAGAGGCCGGAGTATTTTCTTGAACTCCTGCACTTTCACTTCAGTCTACAGAGCTTCAGCCTAATCTTGACCTCAAAGCCTACTCTGGCACTGCTTGCAGCTGATTGTGGATCCCAGTGGTTTATGCTGTATATAATGTGAAAAGGGGATGTCTTAGACCTAAAGGCCTATTTGAGTAGAGCTGCAAGTTTGGAACAGAAGAGCAATGTGCAGACAGTAAGTAGATTCTACAAACTGTACTAAGCCAAATAAGTTAACCTGAGACGAGAACAAGGCTTATGGCTCAAAGGAACCCAGAATTTTACAGAATGTAGTTACAATATACAATATTGACTTGTTAGCTCATTGATTGGGAAGAAAGCCAAAAATTGTGAGGGACAAGGGCTCAAAATTAGGAACCTTTTTTAAAATGTCTACCTTTTCTAAGGTAATCAAATAATAAAATTTATTTACATGTATATTCTCTAGAATTAGAAGTCTAGAATCCTGAATTTTGATGTCTGGCATTATTCAGTTGAAACATTCAGTGATATGCCAGAACATTGCATATTTTATCAGCAATAGAGCAAAACATTGAAACAGTTAAGGATGTTCTGGAGACTCAGTCATGCTTTTGAAGCATTTTAGTACCTGCTGGGCTGTATTTGAGTACTAATCACAGTCTCTTGATTTGGCAGATTGACCAAGAAAGCCTATTCCAAGAGTATGCATATAGTAAGGCTGAGGCTCGTCTGAAGCAGATGGAGAAGCTATACACTCAGATTCAGGAAAAGGACATGGAGATGACTGTAGTGAAAAGTGAGGTAAATTCTCTAAGGAAGGTTCTAGAAGAGTACAAAAATAAGTACAGTGAGATCTCTGAGAAGCTGATGCAGCGAAACAGGCAGTACCAGAAGTTGCAGAGCCTTTTGGATAACCTACGGATTTGCAACATTGCTGTTGGTGAACCAGAAGTCATGCCAGATTCCTCAGTGATGCATCAACCATCCATATTTGGGCTGTCAGCTGGTAAAAAATTAAAATTGCATAATTGTATTTGAACATTTCTTAATGTTTCCATTTGGAAGGATCAAGGGAATGGAATAGTAGATGGAAGTATATGTTGCTGTTTGTCAGCCTGTGCATAAGTACAGATGCTTATGTGTGTGCAGAAGCTTGAGTAAAACTCAGTTCATCATTCTGTTGTGTTTGTCAGTCTTTAGATAAATGCAGCTGTTTATTTATATATCTAGAGGCTTTTACAAATCACTGTTCACCATTGCCCTAGGTTTAAGTTGTATACTAATTACAGGTTAATCTATTGCTGCTGGATTGCCACATTTGCTGCATTTCAGAAAGTTTCTTAATGTATTCCTAAACACTTACGAATGTGGAGACTTGGGATAGGATAAGAGGTCATATGTCAGCATTTCTTCAGAAAATGGGTGATGAATAATTTGTACACAACAAACAGCTGTTATTGAGACAGCCTCTCTGTGGTATAAAATAGTCGGTAGCACAAACATAGGAAGGTTTTAGCCAAAGAAGGGCATACAGTAGGATCTGTAGGCAAATTGTAAATTATAACTGATGTTCATCATTAGATCACTGTTGTAGTACCTAAAATAGATGTCCTGTCAAGGATCAGACCAGCCAGCCGCTTCCTAAGCTTTTGGGTGCTTTCCATGTCCTCTAGCAACTGTACAGTTGGAGGAAAGCAGTTTAAAATCCATGGTTAGGGTGCCAAAACTTTAGAAACTTTTTGCTTTTGAAGTGCTCTCTTCTCTGTCAACTTCGAATGATTTGCTAGCTAACGCTTCACTAAGTCTAGGTAGATGGGGTACCCCTTTGGGGCATACCTTCTACGTCGTCATTTTTAGTGATTTTAAAAAATAAATAAATAAAATAATTTTTCTTTTGTCAAATACTTGCTGAAGGCTAGAGCTGATATTTTAGTGGTTGTCACTGAAAATGTTACCTTAAATACAGCTTTCAGATGGAGTTTTTGGGAAAAAGTAAAATTTATAGCTAGGGGGCTAGGATTACTGTGGTTTTGAAGGTTGCCATTAAAAATATTTACCTCAAAACATGTTTTTCCTGTTAGGTTGTTTCACCAGCTATTCCAAGCTGTGGTTTTCTGACACTTTTTTGGTAAGCAGAGGGCTCAGAGTCCCTTATTATTTATCATATTTTTTTGTGGAAGTGTCTGCCAAAACACTTTAGGAAATGGGACTAGTGTGTTTGATCATATCTAAATTTTACCTCGGACCTTATCTTTTTGGTCAGGAGATAAGACAGAGTCCTAAAGGATTTGCTTGCTGCTTGACAAACACCTTTTTTCTGTAGACATGTGGGATTCCCTTAACCATTTTTCATTTTTTGTGAGGAAATGTGTTTTATTTGTGAGTAGAGCTAGTGTATTTGGTGGTTGTCCCTAAAACATTTTACCTCAAAACATCTATTGGGAGGAAAGATAGACTCGTCAAACCTCTGCTAACCACTTGTCAGAAACCTTTTGCTGCAAGGACATGGACCTGGGTCCCAGTAGCTCATTCATTCCCTCCTTGAGAAGCAAGAAGAGAACTTATCCTGGGGGGCTTTGGTGTTGACCCTGGCTAACCCTTTCCCTCAGCTAAGGATGGTTGACTCAGATGTGTTTTTCCTCTGATCACTTATCGCCTTCATTTGGTCCCTCCAGTGCTGCTCCTCAGGAAGCCACTAAGGACGGGGAAGCAGGAACGTCCTCTGTAGTTGCCCAGATGGCCTTGTCTGGTAGAAGATGACTACTTTTGCTGGCATGGGAGAAAGGGACCAGGCAATGCTCCTTCACCAAGCTGCTCTGATGAGCTTCATTCCTGGGGAAGGGACTGTTTTTTAAGTCATTCTTTTTCTGGGGGAGGAGGGGTCTACCAGAAGAAGGAAGCATAAGTTTAGGCATTTGTCTTACTAAAGCGGGTCAGGAAGACTGGCAGGGTTTTGCTAAAGGTTTATTAAATTGGCCTTTGAGTCTTCCCCTCATTAAAAAGAAAAAAAGATTTTCCTCACATATTTTGATACCCAATCTGAGGGTTAGGACTTAGAGCATTTTTAGAATATGTTTCAGTTCCCACTCCACATTTTTAGAATGTTTCAGTTCCCACTCCACAATGAGACATCTGACTGTGAGGAAATTATTACATTTCTGAAGTGTTGAATTTTCTGATGCTATTGCCAAAATGTAGGACTTTTTCAGTGAGAACAAAAGAAATGCCAGAACTCCACTAAAGAGTTACAGCTGGATTTTCCTTAACCTGCAGCTGTTTCTCCTGGTTTGACAGACTTGGAGGATGCTTTCTTTGCAGCCAGCATTTGACTGACAGTCCTCCACCTGTTGCCAGAAAGTCTGAAATTATTACATTCCCCATTCCCACAATTTCCTTTTTCCTTACCCCAGGTAAGCTCTAGCGGAAATTTATCTTTCAAAATCATTTTCTGCCAATCTCCTTGTGGCAGCTTGCCTTCTTCCTTCTCACAAGCTGGTAAAAGCCTTAATTAGTTGGGAATAAAGTTTATACTGCTTCCATTTTAGCCATCAGAATAGTGAACTGTCAGGCTCAAAGAAATCTCTGAATTCATTAGTAGCCTTTGTATCTTAAGGAACTAAACATTCTCTAAAATGTGCTCGTGACAGTGCTGATGCTGTTTCCAGGTCAGTGAGATTTGCCTGGCTACTTTCTCGAAATTCACCTGAGGATGTTAGCTAAGATCATGACTGCTTCCCTGGATAAAAATGTTATTTGGTCCATCCTCCACTATGGTCTTGAAAGTTTGGAGGAAAGGAGAAACATTAATTTAGGGGGTCGTCCGTATGTTTGTCAATCCTCTTTGGAAAAAAAGTTTGTTATATTTTGGCAGTTTCCCTTTTCAGGAAGCAGAATAAACTTTCCAAATGAGGTACTGGCAAACAGAATTTCAAAAAGCAGTGGAAGGGGGGAGGTTCAAAGAAAGGTGTGCTGTCCTAAAACCAAAGATAGTATTTGGAGACTGACTGTATGCCTCTTCATCTGCTTTCCCCTCCCACCCTGTCAGTCCTTTAAAGCTTTCCCAAGTCTAGATCTTCACCTTCCTCTGTGGCACCAGAAAACATTAGACACTTGGTCTAAGAATCATTCAGAAAGGCTACAGCTGGCAGTGGGATTCCCTTCCTTTTTATTAAGTAATTCTTTATCCAGCCAGTCGGACCTTCCCTGTTCCCTCCTATTCTAGATAAAAGGCTTCATGTGGGGTAGTTATAGAAGCTGTTCGCCAGGATTAAGAGGGAAAGTATTATATTTAACCTTTCTGGTGCCAGAGAAAGAGAGAAGAAACCCAGAGACCTGTTGTAGACACAATCAACTCCCTTTTCCCATTTTCTACATGGGGTCAGGGTGTCATGTCAGTTGTCACCATATCTGTTAATTCAGGTTCACCATCCTACCTTCTTTGACAGTCATACTTGACTGTCGCAGTTCTTCCCTGACAGTCCATCCAAACTTTGCTGGATGCCCTCGTTTCCTTTTGCCGCCTTCCTGTCTGTCCAGAACTTCTGTATCAGATTGTATTCTGCTTTTCTGCATATTATGCCTGAACCATAGTAATCTGTTATCTTTTACCTTATATGCATTTGTAGCTACTTTGGCTTCTGTTCTGATGTCCTCATTTCTTCATTTATCCCACGGTGTGTGTCCTACCACCCATCTCAAGCACTTATCTCCATCACTTCTAGATTTCTCAAATGCTCTGCCTTAACTGCCCAGTTTTCTGTACCATACAGCAGTACTGGACGCACCACTGTTTTGTATGGATCTGTATCATATGAGCAAATTGCATAAATTGCAAACGCTGACAATATCGAACGTACCAGACCTCGAAGTGCTTTTTCTGAGATTGCGGTACAGTGAAGAATGGGATATTTGCCCTTTCCTCACTGTAGTGCGATCTCTGAGTTAGAATATATATTAAGTGGCGGGGGGGGTGTGTGTGGGGGGTGCAGCCCCCCACAATAGGAAGTTTGAAGTCCGGTACGTTCGGTATGAGCATTCGCAATTTGTGCGATCGCTCATATGATACACATTTTGTACACCTTATTTTTCAGCTTCTTTGGAATTCTTTGTCATACACTGCACCTGGCAGTCTGTGCCAGTTAGATGCAGCCCCTCTAATTCTAGCTTTTACCTCCTCATTCAGACTTCCCTTCTCATCAGCCACCCTTCCCAGATATGTAAAGCTGTCAACCTGTTCCACCTTTTTTCTTTTAGTTTTCAGCTTCTTCTGATTTGCTGCCAGTTCACCTGTCTTATCTGTAGTCAGTTTCATTGCATGTGCCATCAGTTTTGCATTCCTTTCCCCTATCTTTTACTGGAGTTCTTGCTCAGATCCTGGCTGTAATTCCACATTGTCTGCATACAGCGGCTTCGTTGATTTGTCTCTTCTGACCTGTTTACTAATGTAGTCCGTTACCAGTATGAAAAGCAGTGGGCTTGGAGCTGAATCCTGATGCACATCCATGCCCACTGGGAACCCCTCTTGAGACTGAACATTGTTTGTACTTCAGTTATTTGGTCCTTGTTCATAGCCTGCACTAATTTTACCAATATTTCTGGGACTTCAAATGACTGCATGACTGCCCAGGTATCTGGGACCTTGTCATATGTTTTCTCCAAGTCTGAGTGCCCAGTTGGACTCTTCCCTCATCTCTAGCTTCTTAACTATCTGTCTCATGCAAACATTGGGTCAGTTGTGCTGCATCCTGGTCTGAAACCATACTGCTAATCTCCCATCTTACTTTCTACTACTCTGCATATTAGTTTGTCACCCTCTCCAGAGATTTCATGCAGTGTGACAGGAGCTTAATACCTCTGTACTTCCCACAGCTGTGGACATCCCCTTTGTTTTTGTACACTGGCACTAGTGTGCTTATTCCCCATTCATGTGGGATATGCCTTTCCCTCCATACTGCTTTGAGTGCCCTTAAGAGCTATTTCTCTCTTATGGCATCTAACATCCTGATCATATCTGCTGTGACACCATCTGAGCCTGCTGCTTTGCTTCATTTGCCTTAGTGCAGTTCTTACTTCTCCAAGGGTGGGCTCCTCATCTTCTCTCATCGTAGGTTGCGTCTGGGGCAGTACAGTGTCTGTGGGGTTCTGTTCATTCAAAAAATGCTGGAAGTACTCCTTCCGTCTACCTTTGATGTCCTGTGGACTGGTGAGCAGGTTAGTGCTGGCATCCCTTATGAGGACTGACTATTTTCTTTATCTGTCTGACTTTGCCTTGCAACCTGATAGTTTCTTTTTTTACAGCTACTGAGGGACTTTCCAGAAACTGGTAGAGTGCCTCTGATGCCTTCTTTGCTGTTGTAGCTCCTCTCATCCTCTGTTAGTCAACTAATGTATTCCTTCTTAGCCTGGTCTGTGTTTTCTATCTTCCACTTTTTTTCCTGCACGTTTTTTTTCTTTCAATAACTTGTTGGACTTCAGCATTCCACTACCAGCTTTTCTTATTGTCTCTTAATCTGATGTCAATTTTCATTCTATCTGCAACTATTGTGTTCAGATCCAAACCTCCGATCCAATTCAGCCATTACTATAGCTTTTGGCCACCAAAAAGTTCTCAAGCTCCTCGCTTATCTATAATGCACCAACCCCCTAACCTACCTCCGATCTCATTTGCCACTTCGTGACTAAGACGTGGTCGCCATGTCAGCTCTCGAGTGTTATTCAGAGAAGTTTCTTTAAATCATTTTCATAAATCTCATATATTTGTATATTTCTTCCCCCTTTCTGATACAGTAACTATAATTTTCATTACCGTAGTTGGTATTTTCCTCCCGTTTTCTTGCGCTTCTATCTGAGCTACACCTTCTGTGTAATATTAGTACCATTGTTGGTATTTCTAACGTTCATATTTAAATAAAGTCTCCTTTCTCTTCTGTGAAATTTTTTTTTTGCAGTGGTCAGAATGTCAGAAAGGCCCTTCGGGGTTCAAGAAATGTGAAAAATGTGGGCACACGTTGCCTTTATTGGATGCACGTTCCATATGTGTATACTGTTTAGGCCTTGATCATCTGAAAGTTGATTGCAGCATATGCCAAAACTTTTAATTCTTGGGCTATTGCTGACCTTAAAAATAAACTCATTCTGAAAAGGTTGCTTCAAACACCCTTTTCTGAAAGCAATTTCTGGAGTTCAACCCTCCAAATCCAAAACTAAGGAGACTATTTTATTTATCTCCCAAACCGTCAGGATCTTCAGTTCTTTTTTCTTCAGAGCCAACCAAGAAGAAGTAGAAGTCAGATCTGACAACTTCCTTGACAGTTTCGGTCCTTTCTTTGGCTCCAAGCACCTTGGATCCAATATCTTTACCTAGGACTAGGTACTCTCAAACTGTAGACCCAGTACCATCCAGAGTTCCATCTCTGGAACTCAGGCATTCAGAATCACCATACATGGCATTCTCTTGGTCTTCCAAAAGTCTAAGTCTAGTGATGGGGTGCTCTGAGGAGCCTTGAACCAGGTTTCTGTTACTGCACAGACATCGATTTTCTCCATACTGAGGAGAGCCTCGAGTGCGTGCATCTTGAGGTTTAGACTTCTGGCATTGAGTAGCATTACCTTTAGATCTGACGTAGGAGATTCATTTGTCTGCAACCTGTGGGTTATGGATCCGATATCGGATCCGAACCGGCATGGTTTACCAGCTATGGATCCAAGCTCTCAGCTCCTCCCCTCACCCATAATGCCCTGCTCTACCCTCATGACCTCCGATCTCGTTTGCCGCGCATGGTGACCAGATTGTTTTTTCCGGCTCTCCAGCTAAGTGATAGATTCAGTGTTTATACTGTAAAATTTAGTAAAATCTTCGGTTAATTTGTGTGAAAGTGTAGGTTTCCCTCTTGTATTACTTTTTTTTTTAGAGTTTAATCTAAAATTTATATCCCTCCCCTCGCTGGTAGCGTAGTGTGTGTGTTGGGCCTGTGAGTGATTTTTGTTTAGTTACTTTACCTTAGTTATTGTAACTTTTATTTGTTAGCTTGGGATGTCTGAGCAGCCCAAGGCTATTTTCTCTAAATGCTCCGAGTGTGGCCATAAGCTTTCCCGAGCTGAAGGCCACACTCGGTGTGTTAGATGCCTGGGGTTGAACACCTCACATCTGGATGTTCCATTTGTGCAGGGTTCAACCCCAGGGCATTGAAGGAGCGGAGGTCCAAGCTTGTTTTGGCGGGCCTTTTGCCGCCGGACTCGGCTCCGACCTCCGCTCCTTCGGGTAACCGTCACCACGGTTATTCCTCTCGGCTCCCCTCCTCCTCCTGGGACTCAACCTCCCGCTTCTGGTTCGGAGGAGAGGGATGCTAGAAAAAGGGACCGGAGGGAGAAGCACCATAAGCGGCGGGCCGAGACCTCTGTTTCGGCCCCGCCAGCCAAGCGGGCTTCTCCCCCGGCTCCCTTGTCGGCTGGATCTCCTCCTCCTCGGCTCCGGTCTCCAGTGTGTTTTTCACTGGGACCTGAGGAGGAGGAGACCCGATCTCCGTCGAGGCTATCGAGGAGGCACTCAAGGCCTACCTCGGTAGCCTCGTCTAGATCAACGTACAGCCTATCGGATGCTGATCTGGACCGGATGATGAGAAGGTTCGTCCAGGCCCAGATGCAGATGGGAGTGCCCTTGCCTCCCCTGGGGAGCTCGACCCTTTTCAAGCCAATTGCTCCTTCTCCGACCCGCTACCCGGGTTCGAGCAGTTGAGCCGAGCAGCTTCGAGCCGGGGTGGGTCGGCGCCGATAGTACTTGGTACCGGATCCGACCCTGCCCTCGAGTGCATCGGATCCGACCTCGGAGCCTGGATCCGAGCCTCGGATCCTGGGGATCAGTGCTCCTTCGGCGCCGTCTGTGTCGGAGCGCACTGTCGCCGGATCCGAGTGCCGGCGCCGGCTCCGATCCACTCTTCGGATCTGAGCGGAACCGATTGTCGGATCCTTTGGTCGAGGTCGGCTCCCTCGGCCTTTGATGTAGTGGAGAGGGCCCTGTTGAGGGTCTCCGGACCCCGGCACTTGTTTCGGCTCCGTCCGCTCCCTCTGCACTGGGTCAGGCTTCCACCATCCGGCCCTTGGGACAGCCCGCTTCTGTGCCCCAAGCTGTTCCCCTGGAACAGGTTGCTGCTGCAGGAGTCCTCTGACAGCCCCCCAGAGGATGTTCCTCGCAAGCATACGTGCAAAAGGAGGCACATTGACACCCCTGAGTCTCTCACGGAAGACACGGATTTGGAGGAAGGGGAAGGCTCCCCACGGTCACCCCCCCGAGGATGTCTCATTTGGAGACATCATGGAAATGCTCCGTATAAGGGGGGGTGGTCTGCCCCCAAGTCTTCCTCGGACGAGTCCGTGTTCTTGGAGGCATTTGAAGCGGGCCCGTCTACCTCTTGGGTGTCCCCTCCTGCTGATCCCCTGGTGGACCTCATTACCACCAGGGCGTGGAAGGAACCGGACACCGTGGAGCCAATCCCTAAGAGGCCCGACAGGATCCTCAGCCCACCGTCTGACCGTGCCCATTGGAGTAAGGGGCCTCCGGTAGATGCAATGTTGACGGCGGCCACCAAGAGGGAACTTGCTCAGGAGAGTCCCTCAGTCCATCCCCCGAGCAAGGAGTCTCGGATGATGGACCGCTTGGGGAAGCGGATGTTTAGTTCAGCGACCTTCTCGGTAAGGGCGCTGAACTACCTGGCACACGTTATTAGGATGCAGCGAGATCTCATTAAAGAATACGCTGCATCTCCCCCAGAGTCCATGTCAGAGGAGGACAAAGTGCTGCACTCCACCCGCATGGCCACTCTTAGATCAGTTACCAATACCTCTATGCGGCTACTCTCCCATGCTACGGAAGGCGCCGCTAGAGCCAAGAGGGCAGGTCTAGTCACTAGACGCCAGGCCTGGCTCCGTCATTGCGATTTCTCTGAGCCCTTCAAAGCGTCATTTGCGAACGCCCCCTTTGATGGTTCTGCCCTCTTTGGCAAAACCGTTCGCGACACTTTGACCCAGAGCGAGAAGGACGGGAAGATGCTGTCTGCCGTCGGAATCCGCTTCTCTGCACCCCAGAGGCCCTATTCCAGGAACCAAAAGGGTCAGAAGAAGATGTGGTTCCGGAAGTCGCAGCAATCCCAGCCTGCTCCGGACAACCAGTCCTTCCGTGGCAGAGGAGGACAGGGAGGACGCCGCCCTAGAGACAGAGGGGCTCCCAGGAACTTCGGGTCCAGAGAACCCTTCTCTGAACGGCCCGCGCAGCAACCCTGAGGGGTTGCCCGGCTGCTCCACTCTGGAGGCAGTCGGGGATGTTCGGGGCACCTAGCGGCATGGGAGTCCATAACATCAGACCGCTGGGTTCTCCAGATCATATCCAGAGGATACCGCATCCCTTTTCGTCACTTACCAAAATTGAAGTCCCTCCCAGACGTTCCACCCGGTCAACGGGAGGCTGCTTTGGCAGAAATTGGCCATCTGCTAAAGAAAAGAGCCATCCAGCCCGTCCCCCCAGACCAGATCGGATCAGGGTTCTACTCCAGGTTCTTTTTAGTGCCAAAAAAGACGGGGGATCGAAGACCAATTTTAGACCTTTCTCTCTTGAACCTGGCATTTCCCAAGGAAAAATTCTGAATGGTCACACTACAATCTATTCTCCCCCTTCTGGGAGAAAGTCACTGGATGTGTTCCATAGACCTCAAAGATGCGTACTACCACATCCTAATGGACAGGCGCTCCAGGAGGTTCCTCCGCTTCTGGCTGGGAGCCAGTCACTACCAGTTCCGGGTCCTTCCCTTTGGTCTCACCACTGCCCCCAGGGTGTTCACCAAAGTATTAGCAGTGGTAGCGGCCCACCTGAGGCTTCAGGGGGTGCAGGTCTTCCCCTACCTGGACGACTGGCTCCTTACCTCCCCAACAAGGCATCTACTACTATTGGCGCGAGACTCCTTTCTCCATCTTGCTCCCAATCTGGGCATTACTATAAATACAAAGAAATCCAACCTGGCGCCCACACAGCTCTTAGATTTTATAGGGGCCAGGTTAGACACAAGGAGTTTAAAAGCATTCCTCACTGCGGACAGAGTTCAAAATCTGCAGCTCCAGGTGCGGGCCATTTTCCACTCAAGTTCTGTTCCGGCGGAGTTGGTCCTGGGGGCTCTAGGGTCCATGGCGTCTGCCATAGCACTTCTTCCTCTCGCCAGGCACAATATGCGCATCCTCCAGTGGACTCTTAGTACAGTGGTCATACCTTGCTCTTCCTATGCATCATCCCATTGTGATCAGCAAGGCTTGCAAGCGGTCCCTCCTGTGGTGGCTTCACTCCCCAGATCTCCACGGGGGCCGCCCATTTTGTGCTTCTCCCCCTCTCGCCACGGTGACCACGGATGCCTCCCGCCTCGGGTGGGGGGGGCATTTTGCGGGCCGGACCGTCCAAGGCACGTGGAACGATTCAGAGACCTTACTGCATATCAACGTTCTAGAGATGAGAGCAGTGCTCTTAGTGTTGCTAGCACTTCAGGACTTTCTTCCCTTGGAAACAATTGCGATTCAATCGGACAACATGTCCGTTGTCTGATATATCAACAAGCAAGGGGGAACGAGGTCTTACCCTCTGTCGAGAAGCCATGAGAGTTTGGGAATGGGCAATCTCCACCAACCGCTTTCTAATAGCAATGCACATTCCGGGTCGGTCCAACATCCTGGCGGACAAGCTCAGTCGCACCATTCTGACCCCTTACGAGTGGTCTCTCAATTTTCAAGTAGCGGAACGCATATTCGCACGGTGGGGAACTCCTTCATGCGATCTTTTTGCCTCTCCCTCAAACACCAAGTGCGACAGTTTTTTCGCTCTGATACCTCCTCCAGGAGGTTCCCCAAGAGACGCTCTGGTGCATGCTTGGCCACCCGGTCTTCTGTATGCTTATCCACCCTTGCCTCTGATGCTCCAAGTTCTTCAGAAAGCCTCTCGGGTGGGTTGCAGAATGATTCTCACTGCTCCGTTTTGGCCTCGGCAGATCTGGTTCCCCTTCCTAAGGTCTCACTCGGTGAATCCTCCTTGGATTCTAGATCCCATCCCGGATCTGATATCTCATCCATCCTGCCTATCTCCTCCGAACCTGGACAACCTGAAGCTGACCGCTTGGCTGCTCCAGTTCCACTCTTGATCAGGACTCGGTATTTCGTCCCCTGTTAAGGCGATCCTGGTGGCAGCTCATAAACCGTCCACTAGGAAAGTCTACCGCAGCAAGTGGAAACTGTTTTCTTTGTGGGCGGAGCGGCAAGGCCTGAATGCCTTCACAGTTCCTCTCCCTTTAGTGCTTGATTTCTTAACCACTCTTTTTAACGATGGTGCCAGCAGTTCCACAGTCAAAGTACAACTTGCGGCAATTTCACATTATCACATTGGTCATGACTCTAGTCCACTCATGTCAGCCAAGTTGTGTAAAATTTTCCTTAAAGGTACTTTCCTTCTCAGGCCCCCTGTAAAACAAGCGGTTCCTCCCTGGAACCTTTCCTTAGTTCTTCAGGCCTTGACCCCCCCCCCCCTTCGAACCAGCGGCTACGGTAGATCTCAAATTCTTGTCTTTCAAGACTGCCTTTTTGTAGTCATTACATCGGCCAAGAGAGTTTCAGAGCTCCAAGCATTATCAGCTAAACCTCCTTACTTGGTCTTTCATCCGGACCGTGTTTACCTCAGGACCAACCCGTCCTTTCTTCCTAAAGTAGCTTGTGAAGCAAACATTAATCAATCCATTAACCTCCCTGTTTTCTTTCCTAAATATGAAAACAAAGGTGAATACAAGCTTCACTCCTTAGATGTTCACAGGCAACTTAGATTTCATCTAAACAGAACGGCTGGTCATAGGCAATCCGACCAGTTGTTCATTTCCTTTGCTAAATTTAATTTGGGCAAGCCAATTTCTAAAGTCTCTCTGTCTCGCTGGATTTCACAATGTATCTTACTGGCTTATCAAGCTTCAGGAAGGCCCGCACCGGAGGGTGTACACGCCCATTCAACCCGGTCAGTATCTACCTCGGCAGCCTTTAAGGCTAGGATTCCTCTAGATGATATTTGTGCAGCAGCCACATGGGCTTCATCTCATACTTTTATTTCCCACTACAAGTTGGATCTTGCATCTAGGGGTAGAGCATCCTTTGGCTCAGCGGTGCTCCGGAATATCCTTCCATGATGGCCGCCCAAGATTCAGGTAGCTGGGGACTCTGTCCCACAGGTTGCAGACAAATGAATCTCCTACTTCAGATTTAGAAGTTATGTACTCACCATAACGTTCCATCTGAGTAGGTGTATTCATTTGTCTGCAACCATCCCGCCCTCCTATCCCCCTGGCCTTTCAGTTTCCTGCATATTATGTGTTACCCTTTTCAGGGTGTTCTTGCTGTTGGCAAACTCGATCTGAGGTCATGAGGGTAGAGCAGGGCATTATGGGTGAGGGGAGGAGCTGAGAGCTTGGATCCATAGCTGGTAAACCATGCCGGTTCGGATCCGATATCGGATCCATAACCCACAGGTTGCAGACAAATGAATACACCTACTCAGATGGAACATTATGGTGAGTACATAACTTCTAATTTTTTTATCCTTGGGTTGTCTATGGAGGTGGGTTTGTCCTTTGAGCCTTGCCTAAAAAAGGCACTATGGGGGTGGCAAGAGCCTTGGCCAGTATACGAAAGCCTAAGGGTGACAGGTGCAAGCCGTCCCTAGCGAAGCAACGTGGCTTGTCGAGCATGTCATCCCAGGCTGACACACTAGATCCCCTTTGAATGACACCAATACTTTAGCCAATTGTTGAAACTGATCATTTTGTCTTTATACTGTGGCATCATTCTTGGTGAGGGCAAGATGCTACGCAAGGTCAGGGTCATACCAGCCTGGGCTACATGGTCAAAGAGCTCCTCTGTCTCTTTTCATGTAGTCCAGGGAGGTACATCTCCGGTCATTCACACCAGCATGGACAATGACGGAGTCATACTTTTATAGTCCAAGTACCATAAACGTTGTTCCCAGTGGCAATAAAACGAAAATTGAAGATCCAAAAGGTAATGTAGAAAAAGTTTGTTGCACCAAACAATCCTTAAACTTCAGTAAAACTTTTATTCACATAGAACACAAGTGAGCGCTTTCGCCAAAAGGCTTCTTCAGACTTATATACAATACAAAGTTCTTCAGTCATTTAAATAGCCCTCCTTAGGTTACGATTGGTTACAAAATTTACATTTAAAATCACATTGTTATTTAAAGCGCTAGTTTCACAATTGTGTGTTACTGTTTTAAAAACATGATTATAAAAATACGTGAATGTATATAAAAAATATCAACAAATAAATCTGACAATAGGGTCATGAGGAACATTATAGAACTAAAACCATAAGGGTTTAATTATACATAACTATACTGTCCATATATAAAAAACGCTATATGATCTAACCTCTCAATGAAAAAGTCATGAGGAGGAAATTTCCTAAAGAAAAAGGGTAGTAAATGTATACTAAAAAATACATTAGGAAATATTCTGTATAAATAAATAATACAAACTAAGCCTATTATGCGAGAATTAATTCATATTTACCTAGGTCTATATATTCTCCTACTTTTTAAAAAAGGTTTGATCTGGACTTTATCATTGAGACCAGGGGGTTCATCAGCTCTCCATCTGATAATCCATCTGGACTCACATTCCAATGTTTTATTTATTAAGTCACCACCTCTGGAACCTTGCATTAATGACTGTATAACATAGAATTTAAAAGTATGATTGTCTCCTGCTTCTTTATAATGTCTGGCTAGGGCATTAACGTCTGAACCCACTCTGATGTTATAGTTGTGTTCCCTGATACGTTCTTTTAGGGTACGATTGGTTTTCCCAGTGTAGAACGCCGGGCATGAGTTACAGGTAGCCAAATAAATAACATTTCTGCTCTCACAACTAGTATTAGTGTAAAAACTAAACTTACGACCTGTGTTCGGGTGTATGAACTCTGTATTCAAATTTATATATGTACACTGATTACACTTGCCACAGGGTACAGTATTTGAATTGATTCCCATACTGTTCTTCCCATTACCTGTATACTTGGGCCTGCATAGCAGGCTCTTTAAGTTGGGGTGATTCTTATACACCACTTTCGGGTTGGGTCCTACAACCTTACCCACCTCCCTATCTGATAGTAGAATGTCCCAGTGCTTAGTCATAAGCCCTTTTACTTCTGAACTTACTTTACTAAAGAACATTGTGGCTCTAGTGTCATTCGTGGGTAGTGTCATTACCTCAGAATGTTCAGACTGCTCCGAAAAATGGGGTTTCGCTCTATTAGATCTTAGAAGATTCACTTCAGTGATTGTCTCATCAATCTTATGTTCGTCATACCCCCTATCTAAAAATCTCTTTTTAAGCTCCTCCACTTCAAGCCTATAGTAATCATCACTAGGGTTGAGCCCTAGTCATACTTGTACTTGCTTTGGAGTGACCCGAGTGCTTGCGTTATGTGGCGGATCCTGGCACCCGACAGGCAGCTTACAGTGACCTTCTTGTTCAGTCTGGTGAGCGGGACGTCAGTGTGCCGGACAATAGAGTCCCCTATAACAAGTGTATTTGGTGTGTTGTTTGGCCTTAAGGGCTGTGGTTGTGAGGCACACTGATTTTGTGAGAGATGTGATTCATGGGTATTGTTGAGGGGTGGCTGTTGCTTGGAGATCTGCTTAGGAGGTCTTTGCTGTTTAGGCAGATTTTTATTTAGAGCTTCCGAGTATGTTTTTGTGCATTTGTGTTAGGTATGCAGATGCAATAGGTCTGTGTGAGACTGTATTTGTGTTTTGGGTGGTTACCTTTTCCTCCTGACTCTGCCAATCTTGGGTTGAGAGCTCTGCCTCCAGTTTGGCTGTGTAACTGCATCTCTCACATGTATTAGAGTTTGTTGGAAGGAGGAGAGGGTTGTCTGTGTACATAAGGCAATTGTAACATTGTCTCAAAATTCCCAGATTCACCAGCTGGACTGGAGAGTAGCCTTGAAACTGACCCTTGGACATACCAGATTAGTATAGGGAACTGTTTTTTACTGATCAGATGATTAGGAAAGGGAACTGATTTTTCACTTGATCAGGAAGGACCAATCGGGAGTCTAATACTTATGAGAAGTCAAGGAGGGTGTAGTGCTTTAGTTAGTTAGTGTTTCCTTAAGAGCTGAGCAAGTGCAGGGCTTTAGAAAGAGAATAGACTGATTACTTTGAGAGTTTGAACAGTTCTAAGGGAAAAAGGGAAGAGCAGACTTTGGGGAGCCTGGAGTAGTTTAAACCTGTTTAGGCGGTGCTGCCCGCTGCTCAGAGCGCAAAACCGCGCAAAAAGAGTTTTAGGGTTTTGAGAGAGAGATCAATGAGTTTAGAATTGACCCAAAATGGCCAATAAAACTACAGCTTCTAGGTAGTAACCACTCCTTCAGGGACAGGCAGGCTGTTCCGTGTTAACCACTCCCACTGGTGAACACAAGAGACTTCCCTTTAGCCCAAGCAAGCACTGGCCTTCTAGAAACTTCCAAACCGTTCAGAACAGCAAATCTGTAACTGAACTTTCTTAACTTTCAGAAAGTGGGAAAACAAGATTTTTGTTTTTTTTCTTTTTGTTGTAGTTTAAAGGTAGCAGAGATACACAAGCAGCAAAATAATCACAACAGTGCAATAAATGACCCCACACTTGAGTGCTAGGCCAAAATCAGGTAAAATGCAGTTTTTAGAGAAGAAAACCATTTTAAATTAAGTGCAACTCGGGAAATGCAGTAAACAGGCTCTAGATGTGATCCAAGTGTTTCCATACTTAGACAACTGGCTCATTACCCTCCCGACCAGGCATCTGCTAGTATGAGTAAGAGATTACATAGTCCAGACTTATTCTCGTCTGGGGATATCTGTAAATGTCAACAAATCCCATTTACAACCGACTCAAACATTGGAATGCAGACTATCAAATTCCAAGACAAAAAATAGTTCACAGTACCAAAATTTCAGCCTGGGTGATTCTTCAAGCCTTGGGGTCAGTGTCAGCTGCCATTATTTTAGTTCACCTAGGAAGATTTCATGAGAATTCTTCAATGGATGCTAGCAACTCAGTGGTTGATTCTTTATCAAATAGCCCAAATAAGAATCCCTCAAGTATGCAGAAAATACCTTTGGTGGTGGATTCGATCAGAGCAGGTTCTACAAGGCTGTTCTTTCATTCTCCCTCAACCCAAGGCCATAGTGACCACTGACACATCCAGATTGGATGGGTAGGGGGCAATTCCTGGGGAAGACAGTCCAAGACGGTTGTTCACCCGAAGAGGCCAACATGCATATCAGTGTCCTGGAAATGAGAGCAGTGCTGTTATCATTGCAGGACTTCCAAGACTGTCTCCTTTTTGGGACAGTTGATATTCAGACAGACAATGTCAGTAGTTTGGTACATCAGCAAACAGAGGAATCGGGTCTTAACCGTTGTGTCGCGAAGCCGTCAGAGTATGGCAATGGGTGATTTCATCCAACCGCTTTCTGATAGCAATGCACAAGCTGGGTAAGTCCAGCATGATAACAGACAAATTGAGCAGGTCCATTTTACTATCCTGTGAGTGGTCTCTCAATATGAATGTGACAGAAGTGATTTTCCATCCGTGAGGACCAACTTACTGCAATCTTTTTGCTTCTTCCCTAAATAAAAGTGCAGCAGATGTTCTTCATGTTTCAGTGTTGCAGTCATTACATTTGGGTTATCTGCCTGCAGGTACCACTCAGCCTGAATACCAGAGTCTTGGATTCCTGCATCAAATGCGGTCTCTTCTTCCATGACGTCAGGTCGTCAGGGGTTTAAAACATGCAGCTGACATTACATCAGTCTTTCTTGCCGCGCAGTGCCCGAAGCAGAAGCAATTTGCAAGTGCCGGTTGGCCGACTCCTGAAATGTTCGTTTGAGTTTCAGAACCGAAGTCTTTGAAAAAGCTAAGTACCCCGTTGGGGATCCTTTTTCTTACTCTTAACCGATGTCAGTAAAAGTTAACAATTGTCTTACCTGTGGAAAGCAAATACCTCAAAGATTTTCATTCATACTGCATTCATTGCTTAGGCCCAGACCATGACGTCCCTCGCTGTCTGTTTTGTGCCTTATTCAACCCCCGAACTATTCGTTGCCGATCTATTTTTGCAGCAAATTATTTTGGTACTCTGTTTAACTATCCAGTCTTCGGTAAGCCATCCGACTACCGATATTCCGAAAAAACGTAAGGATAAAGACAGACCGCATAGGTCCAAAACTACCGACACTTCCGTTAAGCTAGTCGCCAGTCCGCAGCCCCTGATACCAGCTACTTCAGATTCGCAGGCCTCTACTGAGACCTATTCGGAGTCTGGTATGCCGCAAGATGCTTCGACTATGGAACCTGCGGATGTCTCTACATTGGATGGGTCCAGAGCCACTGTGCAGGCACCGGCTTTTGAGGGTGTATTCAGGCCTACAGATTTGCATTTTAAACAGACGCCATCTTCTTCATCCAGGCCTAAAACTTGACCCACGCGTTGAAAACTGACGTCCAAACCGCATGGTCATGCCCATATGCCTAAAAACAAATGCTTAGAATGGCTGAAGACCATATTACTTTAATTAGGGGAAGCCAGCCTTTCCCTTCTAAGAGACCTAGAACTGCTTTTCCTTCTGATTCTTCTGATCAGGATTCTGAAATCTGTTTCTTCTGATTGCCAGGATTTGCACTTATCTACTTATGAGGATTCTTATGCAGAGGATGCCATTCCCTCTGCTTCCCCTCCAGAAGAATTTTCTTTTGGTGAAACCTTGCACACTCTTAGGGAGCATTTCCGCTGCTAAAGCCAGGATGACTCCAACAAGAGGCTTAGGGAATTCTTACTCCTCCCTCAACACAGGCCTTTAGCTATCCCTCCTGTTCTGGACATTGTAGATGATGCCTTCTTGGAATCTAAATTGTCCCCAGACACTTTAATACCGGTCAGGTTTTCTGGGAGCTGGGGGTAGAGTACCTAACTCTCAAGTTCCTCTTCAAGAATCCTACTGTGGATCCAGAGACCATTTCCCAAGGACCAAAGGCATTAAGGCTGCTGCTGCCAAAAATCCTACCCTCTCTGATAGATTCTAGGGCCTTGGACAGATGGGGTAAGAAGTTATACACTTCTGCTACTTTGGCCATTATGGCTTTAAATTGCCAGTTTCGTATGTTAAGGTATCAGCAGCATATTATGGGACTACTTAAACAGAAAATGATGATTCCTGACTGTGCTGAGCATAAAGAATTACAGGATTTAATGCATTCTGCTGAACAAGTTGGTAAACATACTTTTTTTGACTCTTAGAAGCATCTTGCAGGGCTGCCGTCACTGGGTCTGTACTTGGTAGGCATGCTTGGCTTAAGGAGCAAAACTTGTCAGATCATGTTAAAGCTAAATTACAGGATGCTCCCTTAAACCAAGACTGCCTGTTTGGCAACAAAGCAGGCATCCTCAAAAAAATTGAGGAGAAAGCTAAATCTATGCAAACTGTTAAAGATGTCCTGCAAGTACAGCCTCCCAGATTTAGTAGGCATTGGCCTTCAAAGAATTGATCCTTTCCAGTCTCTTCCAGGCTTTTTCAGTCCAAACCCAGGAACAGCAGACCACATAGGCTACAGTCTCAGGTTACACACAGGCCTAAGCAGTGGGGGGCTCCCACTTCCAAAACAGGAAGTAGTAAGACACCCCCCTACGGAAAAATGTCACAATGACTTAACCTTAACCCTTCCAAGCCCTGCTCAACTGCCTGCTCCCTTAGCAGGAAAGCTCGCCGTGCATGCAAAAAACTGGGAACTCATTACCCAGGACAAATGGCTTGTAAATATAGTTTTCCAAGGATACAGATTCCACTTCCACACCCTACCAACCCCAAACGGTTGGCCAGACCTACCCCCAAATCATTGGCAGAGGCTCAACAGCAGGTTCACTCTCTTCTGCTGGGACAGGTTGAATAGCCCAGATACTTAGAAAGGGGACAAGGTTTTTATTCAAGACTTTTCCTGGTACCCAGAAAAGACCACTCCTGGCGTCCTATCCTGGACCTCTCTATTCTAAACACCTTTTTAGTGATCCCAAAATTCAAAATGCTAACGCTTCAACAGTTGCTTCCTATGCTAGGCAAGGATGCCTGGATGGCAACCTTAGGCTTAAAGGAAGCTTACCTGCACATTCCAATAAGGGAATTTTGCAGGAAATGCCTACGCTTCGGGGCAGGCTCCATGCACCATCAGTTCTCTGCACTTCCCTTTGGCTTATCTACTGCGCTCAGGGTAGTGTCTAGCTCCAGCCATTGCATTTTGCAGGCAGAGAAATATTCAAATATACCCATACCTAGACGATTGTCTGATTCAGGCAGAAAGCCAGGACATGCTATTAAAATCTGGCATTCATAAAGAAACTTCTAACCTCACTGGGTACACCATAAACGAAAATAAATTTCATCTAGTACCCTGCCAACAGATTGTATTCCTGGGAGCAAGCTTGAACACAACTTCCCAGATGGCTTACCTCACGCCAGAGAAACAAGTTTATTTGACAATCTTCTTCAAACTACTGGCCACAAAGACCCGCTATCTGCAAGGAAAATTTTGCAAGCCCTGGGGTTCATGGCCTCTTGCATTCTACTAATTCCATATGCAAGACTGCATATGAGGAAACTACAATGGTATCTAAAAAGCCTATGGTGTCTTCTCAGGACCTGGAATCAATGATTCCTATCATTCTTTGTATAAAAACAGTTCCTTTGGTGGGCAGAGGCCTGCCACTGCAACAAGGGGCTCCCTTTCAATCTACCCCCTGCTGCCCAAACCCTAACAGACGCCTCAGACTATGCATGGGGGGCTCACTTGGCAGGGCAATGCATTCAGGGCAAATGGAACCCGAGTCAGATGCACCTGCATATCAAACAAAAAAATGTTAGCTGTACAGAATTCCCCGACAGCCTTCAAAGACCACATCCTTCCAGGACAATTATTGGTAGACAACACCACAGTTATGTGGTACATAAACAAGCAGGGGGGAACCCACTCATACCCTTTCTGCAGACTAGCCGTGGCTCTGTGGAACACAGCCTTGAGCTACCAAGTGCACCTACAAGCTCAGTTCTTGCCAGACAAGCTAAATTCACTGGCAGACTACCCAAGCAGAAATCTCATGGATCCAGACGAATGGAAACTAACAAAAAAATATTCAACCTCTTGAGGAACAAATGGGGGACTCCAGCGATGGACCTGTTTGCTTCCCCCCAGAACTACCAATTGAACAAATTCTGCACAAGGACTCCGCACAGTTAAGCTTGAAAAGTGGATGCCCTGTCTTTTATGTGGGAAAGCCTCTGTTTATGCCTTCCCCCTCTGCCTCTCCTTTCGAAGGTTCTGCACAAGATCAAACAGGACAAACCAAGGACAATACTTTTTGCACCAGACCGGCCTCGCCAGCACTGGTACCCCCTCTTGCACAGCATGATATTGCTGGATCAAGGTTACCTACCTCACACACCTTCCCTACTGTCCCAGCAGGCTGGCCAGATTCTGCACCCTCAGCCTCAAACCCTGAACCTTGCAGTCTGGCTAATTCCTTGAGCTCTCCAATAGCATCCCTCAGTAAGCAGGTGCTAGATGTCATTCTGGAAGCAAGGAGACCTAGTACTAGAAAATCCTATGCTGAAAAGTGGAAGAAATACTGTTCCTGGAGCCAGACCTAGGGCATGGGCACTATGTTGCCCAGCTTGCCTCATATTCTTCACTACGTAATAGAAATGCTCCACAAGGGCCTATCCTTCTCGTCAATTAAAATTCATGCCTCTGCCATTTCAGCACATTATAATACTGAACCAACCCTCTTCTCTCACCCCCTGTTAAAGCAATTCCTCAGAGGGGCTAAATATTTAAGACCCCCCCAGGCGAGCCCCTACTCCAGCCTGGGACCTTAACTTTGTATTGGAAAAGCTCACTCTCCCTCCTTTTGAACCAGCTGCAACTGCAGAGTTGAAATTCCTTTTTTGGAAAACAGTGTTCCTTCTAGCCATCACTTCAGCAAGAAGAGTGTCTGAATTACAGGCCCTCATGGCAGTGGAGCCCTTCATTATCTTCCATGAAGACAGGGTTTCCCTCAGGACCAATCATTCCTTTATGCCCAAGGTGGTGTCTAGTGTGGCCCTAAATCAGTCCATTCATTTGCCTACCTTTTTCCCGAATCCACAAAACAAAGGAGAACAAATTCTGCGCTCTCTGGACGTGCACAGACAACTTAGATTTTATTTGGACAGGACTAAGCCTCTCAGAAAATCTGAACAGCTGCTAGTTGGCTTTGCTGCAGGGGCAGAGGGGAAGGCCATTTCAAAGCAAACCATTTCTAAATGGATAGCCCATTGCATTCATTTCTGCTATAAGCACCATTAGAAAACCTACCCCACAGGGGATAAGATCACATTCCACCAGGGCTGCATCTACCTCTACAGCCTTTCTCAGAGGTGTCCCTATCAGGGATATCCTAGAAGCTGCTACCTGGAGCTCTGTATATACCTTAACCAAGCATTACCACATGCCTGTTTTTTCTAAATCCAGAGCTGGTTTTGCCACTGCAGTTTTTGCAGGGCTTAATAGCTGGCCCTAATGCTCTCCAACGTCCTCCTCCCTTCCTTAGCTTTGGGAATCGACCCAAATGTAATGACTGCAACAGTGAAACACGAAAAACATAGCTCACTTCTGTACACTTAACATAAATGTAGATGTTCGAGTGTATTCACTGTTACAGTCCTGGTTACCCTCCCTCCAGCCCCCTGACTTCTCTTGGCTCTACCTTTGCTTTTTGTTTTAAGCTTTCTGGTGTATTTGCTTTTTGATGGAGGTGTAACATGACATAATTGCTTCCCTTTGTGGGGGCAGCTGACATCTGGGGCAAGAAAAACTGATGTAATGGCATCTGCTGCATGCTTTATACCCCTGATGATCTGACGTCATGGAAGAAGAGACAGCATCTGACGCAGGAATCCAAGACTCTGGTATTCAGGCCGGCTGAGGGCTTACCTGCAGGCAGATAACCCAAATGTAATGACTGCAACAGTGAATACTCTAACATCTACATTTATGGTAAGTGTACACAACTGTACTTTCTTTTCTCTTCTTGGTACTTACGCTGAACTACATGGCAACGTAATTAGACTTCAGTGAGACCTAGTCAGAGAGATCTGAGTCTTATCCTTCGCCGAACATGGACCCTGGGGTAAACGGTTTTATCCTCTCAGATGGCCACCCTCATTTTTATTGCCAACATCTCTGTGCGGCTTCTGTCTCATGCTACTGAGGATGCTGCTAGAGCTGCCAGGACAGGTGTTTCCATCAGGCGTCACGCCTGGCTCTGACTCTGTGCCTTCTCAGAGCCCTTTAAGGCATCTGTTACTAAAGCCCCGTATGATGGTTCCACCCTGTTTGGAAAGTCCATATGCAGCACTAGTCCAGAGTGAGACTGGAAGAATCTGCCATCCGAATCCGCTTCTCCACCCCTCAACAAACCTTTTCAAGGAGTCAGCAAGGAGCAAAGAAGATGTGGTTCCATAAATCTCAGGGCTTCTCCAGGATGCTCAGGACTTGCCTTCTCGCATAGGCAGAGGGGGATTTGACAGATGCCACCCCCAAGGCAGAGGGGGCCCAAAGAATTGGGGATCTGGATATTCTTTCTTGGACAGACCCACACAGCAGCCCTGAGGGACTGACCGACTGCTAATCTCTGGAGGCAGTCAGGGGCTGATTTTAACTACACACAATGGCCTGGGAGTCCATCACAGGTGATCACTGGGCATTGCAGATCATATCCAGAGGATATTCAATCCCTTTCATTCAAACACCTCCCCTTCCCAGACACCTTCCTGGATGTTCCAGCCACACAAAAGAAGGCAGCACTGGAATTTGCCAAACTGCTAGAAAAGCGAGTCATCCAGCCTGTCCCCCCCCCCCCCCCCCCAGACCAGTCCAGATTAGGCATCTATTCCAGATTCTTTTTGGTGTCAAAGAAGATGGGGGACTAAGACCCATTCTGGATCTTTCTGCCTTAAATCTGTTGCCATGACAAAATTCTGGATGGTCGCTCTTCAGTCTATCCTGCCCTTCCTGCAGGAGAATGACTATGTGCTCGGTCGACCTTCAGAACACACAATACCACATCAAAATGGACAGATGTTCTCGGAGGTTATTCCGCTTCTGGCTGGGGGCCAGTCATCCAGTTCAGAATGCTACCCTTTGGTCTCACCACAGCCCCCAGGGTGTTCACCAAAGTGATGGCAATGGTAGTGGTCACCTGCGTGTGCAGGGCTTCCAGGTCTTCCCCTACCTGGACAATTGGCTACTTTCTGCCCCCTCCAGGAATAGACTTTGTCAAGCCAGGGATTCCCTTCTCCAAACAGTCCACCAGTTGGGCATAACCATAAATCTCAACAAATCCCTACTGACTCCAATTCAGGTTCTGGATTTCACTGGAGATCAGTTGGACACCATTCAGACCAAGAAATGTCTCCCCTCAGACAGAGTCCAGTCGCTATAGCAACATGTTTTGTGTATCCTTCAAACTCGTCGCTGACAGCAGAATTGGTCTTACAGGCATTGGAGTCCATGGTGGCCACAATCACTCTCTTGCCCACGGCTTGGTTGCACATTAGGGTACTTCAGTGGACCCTTGCAGTTCAGTGGTCTCTGCTAGGCCTACCATTGTCCCACTCTATTCGCATATCTCGGACATGCAGGGATTCTTGTCTATGCTGGATTCAATCCCCGGATCTTTTTTGGGGTTGCCCCTTTATTCATCTTGCCCCTTTGATCATGGTGACCATGGACACCTCCTTGCTTGGGTGGGTGGACATTGCTTGGTAAGAACAGTCCAAGGCACATGGTCTCAGCACGAGACACTATTGCATATCAACGTCCCGGAGATGAGGGCGGTGCTCCTAGGGTTGCAAGCTCTCCATGCCCATCTTCCTCTAGGGATGATTGCCATCCAGGCAGACATGTCTGTAGTTTGGTATATCAACAAGCAGGGGGTAACCAGGTCTTATCCCCTGTGTCATGAAGCCATGAGAGTGTGGGAGTGGGCGATCTCCACCGGCCGTTTTCTGGTGGCAGTGCATATTCTGGGGTGGTCCAACATTCTTGCGGACAGGCTCAGCAGGTTTATCCTGATACTTTACGAGTGATCTCTGAATCCTTCAGTAGCGAAACATCTTTCTAAAGTGGGGTCAGCCTTGCTGCGATCTCTTCGCCTCTTCTTCCAACGAAGTACAGCTAGTTTTTTGCTCTGAACCCCCCACAGGGGGAAGCCCCCAGAGATGTTTTGGTTCATGCTTGGCCCTCTGGTCCTCTGTATGCTTATCCTCCTCTCCCTCTGATCCCAAAATTCCTTCAGAAAGCTCACAGGCTGGGGAGATGTTCTTCATTCCACATTGCTGCAGTCCTAACCATTGGGTAGTCCGCTGTCCAGTCGGCCCGAATACCAAAGTATATGGCTGACGTCGGTCAGGGCGCATTAGACTGACGTCAGTACGTCAGGGTACTAATGCGCATGACCGACGTCATATCCTCAGTCTTTTTTGCCGCATGGTCCGATGCAGAAGCAATTTTGCGAGTGCAGGTTGGCGTTCTGAAAGTTTCTGAAGTCAGTTTCAGACCGAATCAAAGTTGGCTAAGTACCCGTTGGGAATATTTTGGTTTTCTTGCCTCAGTATTTAACCGGATGTCAGAAAAAGTGAATAACTGTATTTCTTGTGGGAAACAGATACCTCATAGGGATTACCATACTTTGTGTATACCTTGTTTAGGGCCTGAGCACGGCGTTGTTGGATGCGCTCTTGTGCTAGATTTAACAAAGCGCACTATTAAAGAAGGTTAGACTGTGCCAGGTTAGTGTTTGGGAAGCGTTGTAATTATAAAATGCCGTCGGATGCTCCGGCCGGCTTCGACTAAAAGCAAAGATAAAGCAGCAAAGCCTAGGGTGGAGGAACCGACAGTCCCAGGCGTCGGTTCTTTGGAAACTCAGTGGAGCCGGAGGTTTTGCCAGGTGTCTCTTTGGAGTCTCAGGAGAGACTTTACTGTTACAGGATGTATCCTCTCAGGAAGTAGGCCAGGCTGAGGGGCTTCTCAGGTGGCTGTTCTTCCCTCTCTTCCTAAGGTGGTTAGAGCCTCCCCTTCAGATGAAACATATGCTTAAAATGGCAGAAGATTTGATTACTATGATTAGGTTCTATGCCCCTCCCCTGATCAGTTTCCAAGGCTTCTTTGAGGGGCAGGCCAAGTTTAGCTTCTGTGGGGTTTCTCCTAGTGCTTCAGGATCTTTGCCTAAGAAACATATGCTTAAAATGGCAGAGGATTTGATTACTATGATTAGGGGTTCTATGCCTCTCCTGATAAGAGGCCTAGGGTGGAACCTGAGTTTGAGAGTTTTGAGCACTGCTCGGAGGCTTGAGTCTTGACTGAAGACTTGCAGGAGTTCCCTCCTTATTCTGATTCTGATGTGGATGATTCTACTCCTTCTGCTTCTCCTCCTGAGGATTTTTCATTTTCAGAGACTCTGCATTCCATGAGGGAGCATTTTAAATGGGAAGGTCAAGATTTCTCTGATTCAGGAAAAGGCTTAGGAATTCTTGTTTTACCCCAGCATAGGCCTTTAGCTATACCTCCTGTTTTGAATGTGGTGGAAGATGTGTTTGCAGAGGCTTCCCTGAATCCTGATTCTTTGCCTCCTGCCCCAGTTAAACCGGATAGGTATTATAGGGTGCCTGAAGCTCATAAGTATCTTTTAAGAGTCCTAGGGCAGACCCAGAAACTGTCTCTCAGGGGCCTAAAGGTGTGAAGGCCTCAGTTGTTAAAAATCCTGTCCCTCCTGATAAAGAGGCAAGGGCTTTGGATAGATGGGGAAAGAAAGTGTATACTTCTTCCACTTTAGCCATGAGGCGTTGAATTGTCAGTTTCACATGTTAAAATATCAGAATTATCTTCTTTCACAGTTGAAATCTAAGGTGGATGCTCTGGCTGAAGGTATTGAGTGTAAAGAGTTGCAGGATTTAGTTCATGTGTCTGAACAGGTGGGTAAACATTCCTTGCAGTGTGGTTTTGATGCTGTGCAGGCCTCCTCCAGGGTGGCTGCCACTGGTTCTGTTCTTCGTAGGCACGCCTGGCTGAGAGATCAGAATTTAGCTGAGCATGTTAAGACAAGGATTTTGGATGCTCCTTTACAGTCTGATGTGTTGTTTGGTTCGCCTGTGGAAGCAGTTTTGAAGAAAATGGAGGACAAGGCTAAGTCTATGCAAACTGTTAAAGATTTTTGCAGGTGCAGCCTCCGAAGTTTAGTAGAAATTGGCCTACTAAGGGATGGACTTATCCTGCTTATGATTCCCAGTCTAGGGGTAGGTCTAGACGTGGTAGGGGCAGAGCTCAGGGTTCTTTTAGGCCTAGGACAGGAGTTCCCCTGCTCAGACTTCTGGTGAGGGCAGGGGTCAGTCCTTTCGTAAGCAGACCCAATGACCTGCCTTTTCCGCTGCCAGTGCGTTCTCGCCTGGCAGCACCTTTGGGAGGAAGGCTGTCTCTTTTCAAAGAAAATTGGGATTTAATTACCCAAGACAGATGGGTTCTGGATATTATTCACCACGGTTACAGGTTTTATTTCCATACCTTGCCTCCTTTCAAAGGCATGCCAGACATTCCTCTTCTTCAAAGAACAGAGGCTCACAAGCAAATTTCTCTGTTGCTCCAAATAGGGGCCATTCAGTCAGTTCCTGTGCGGAAAGGGGCCTAGGATTTTATTCTCGCCTGTTCCTAGTACCAAAGAAGGGAACACGTGGAGACCAATTCTGGATTTATCTATCCTCAACACTTATCTGGACATTCCCAAGTTCAAAATGTTGACGTTACAACAGCTTTTACCTCTGCTGGGCAAAGATCACTGGATGGTAACTTTAGATCTCAAGGAAGCTTACCTTCATGTGCCAATAAGACTGAGTTGCAGGAAGTATCTGCGTTTTCGAGCTGGAAATTCTCATTATCAGTTCTCTGCATTGCCCTTTGGCTTATCTACTGCGCCCAGAGTATTCACAAAGGTTCTGGCTCCAGTGATAGCTTACTTCAGGCTAAAGGGCATCCAAATCTATCCTTACTTGGACGACTGCCTGATTCTGGCTCAAGAAAAAGAAGATCTTCTACAGCATCTGGAATATGTCATAGCAGTGCTAAGATGCCTAGGGTATTCTGTGAACGAAATAAAGTCCAGTCTAGTACCCTCTCAAGACATGTGCTTTCTGGGTGTGAGACTGAATACAGCAGCCCAGATGGCCTTTTTAACCCCGGACAAACAAAAGAATCTTTTCAGTTACTTTCATCATCTATCTCTTCAGTCCGGGCTGACTGCAAGGACAGTCCTTCAAGCCTTAGGGTTCATGGCATCTTGTATTCTGGTGCTTCCCAATGCCAAACTGCATATGAGGAAGCTACAATGGTATCTCGAAAATCTTCATGTGTATGCCTTTCCACCTCTGCCTCTTCTTCCAAAGGTGCTTCTAAAGGTCAGACAAGACAAGCCAAGGATGATTTTAATAGCTCCAGATTGGCCTCGGCAGCACTGATACCCATTACTGAGGAATCTGGTAAGGAAGCCTCCATGGCCTTTGCCCTTGATTCCACACCTGTTGTCTCAGAGGGACGGTCATCTGCTCAATGTCAAGCTTCACTCTCTACATCTAACAGCCTGGCATATTCTGTTTTGAAAGACAGCAGGTCTCAGCTTCCTCAACAAGTTTTAAATGTGATTATGGAAGCCAGAAGACCTAGTACAAGGAAAGTGTACGCAGACAAATGGAAGAGATTTTTGTTTTGGAGTGCAGCAAACAATTTGGAGATTACTGAGCCAAATTTGAGTGTGGCTCTTCAATATCTTACTGAGTTACTGGACAAAGGTTTGTCTTTCTCTTCCATTAAGATTCATGCTGCAGCAATTTCAGCTCACTATGATTGTGACCCACCATTGTTTTCGCATCCTTTGTTCAAGCAATTTCTTAGAGGGGCAAAGAATATAAGACCCCCAATAGAGCTCCTACTCCTGCTTGGGATCTCAATTTTGTGTTGGAGAAACTTACTCTACAACCTTTTGAGCCTGCGGCTACTGCTGAATTGAAATACTTGTCATGGAAGACTGCTTTTTTGTTGGCCATTACTTCTGCAAGAAGGGTTTCTGAGTTGCAGGCCCTTATGGCAGTGGAGCCTTTTTTGATTTTTCATAAGGATAGGGTATCTTTACGTACTAATCCTTCCTTTATGCTTAAGGTGGTTTCTAGTGTGGCTTTAAACCAAACTATTCATTTGCCTACCTTTTATGCAGATCCCCAAAATAAAGGGAAAAGATTTTGCACACTTTAGACGTACACAGGCTATTGCGTTATTATTTGAGCAGGACTAAGGATTTTAGGCAGTCTCAGCAGTTGTTTGTTTCTTTTGCTTTGAGTTCAAAGGGCAAGCCTGTGTCAAAACAAACTATTTCTAGGTGGATTGGGTGTTGCATTACTTTTGTTATTCCCATCATGGCAAGGAGATTCCAGCTGGGATTAGGCCTCATTCCACTAGGGCTACTGCCACTTCCACAGCATTTCTAAGGGGGGTGGCAACTAAGGATATTTTGGAGGCAGCTACTTGGAGTTCAGTGCATACTTTCTCTAAGCATTATCACCTTCCTCTCTACTCTAAGTCTAGGGCTGGTTTTGCCACAGCTATTTTGCAAGGCATGTTGTCAGTTCCTGCTTCCTTATGATTTGCCAGCCTCCTTACCTCTGCTTTGGGATTCTACCCAATGGTTAGGACTGCAGCAATGTGGAATGAAGAACATAGTACAGTTTTGTACCTACCATAAATGTAGATGTTCGAGGATCCACATTGCTGCAGTCCAATTTACCCTCCCTCCTTCCCCTCTGTGTTTAGGGGTGGTTGTGTTGGTGAGGTTATATTCTGCTGATTGTGTATATATTGTATATATATTTTTTGGTGCAGGTATTTTGGGAGTTTTTGGTTTTTGGCCTTATCTTTTCAGGGTCTTCTGACATCTGGGGCAAGAAAAGACTGAGGATATGACGTCGGTCATGCGCATTAGTACCCTGACGTACTGACGTCAGTCTAATGCGCCCTGACCGACGGTATTCGGGCCGACTGGACAGCGGACTACCCAATGGTTAGGACTGCAGCAATGTGGATCCTCGAACATCTACATTTATGGTAGGTACAAAACTGTACTTTCCATCATCCTCAATGCCCCATTCTGGCCTCGCCAAGTCTGTTTCCTTTCTCTGTGGTCTCAGGTTGTCTCCCACCTGGACATTAGATCTGGCTCCGGATCTCATCTGTCAGGGATACCTCACCTAGACCTGGTCAGTCTGAAGCTCACTGCTTGGCTGCTGTGGTTCCCATGATAGTCAGGACTCCTGGGTTATCTTCACGGGTCAAAAAGGTTTATTTCAGCAAGTGGAAGCGTTTCTCTATTTGGGCATCTCAGCATGATCTATATCCTTTTACTGCTCCAATTCCAGCAGTTCTAGAATTTTTGGCAAGCATTTTTCATCAAGGTGCACCAGTTCTTCTATGGTCAAGGTCCAACTGGCAGCTATATCTAATTTTCATGTAGGCGACAACACGGCTTCTCTAGCTTCTTCTAAGCTTTGCAAAGCCTTTTTGAAGGGTACCTTTTTGCTTTGGCCACCAGTTAAGGACCCAGCGGTTCCTTGGGATCTCCCCCCTTTTGAGCCTGTAGCCTCAGTGGATCTACTGTTCTTGTCATGGAAAACTGCTTTTCTGATTGCACTTGTTGGATGTTCATAGACTGTTACGCTTTTACTTGCATAGGACTAAATCTTTCCGTAAGTCTGACCAACTCTGTTTCCTATTCTAAGCCCTTTTTAGGGAAACCTGTATCAAAGGTCACCATTGCTCATTGGATTTCTCTGTGTATTATACTGGCGTATTCAGCTAGAGGTTTACCCCCACCAGAACATGTTAAGGTGCATTCCACTAGATCTGTGGCTACTTCAGCTGCCTTCTGGTCCAGAGTTTCATTGGATGACATTTGCTCTACGGCTACTTGGGCATCTTCACATACTTTCATTTTGCACTACAAGTTGGACATTCTGTCCAGGAATATGGCTTCCTTTGGCTCTGCTGTGCTCCGGAATATCCTTCCATGAGTGCCTCCCTGATGTTTGGTAGCTGGGGACTCTGTTCCACAGGTTGAAGAACAAATGAAGACGACCACTTCAAATAAAGAAGTTATATACTCACCATAATGTTCCATCTGAGTTGTTGCTCTTCATTTGTCTTCAACCATCCCTTCCCCCTGCCTTAGGTGGGCTGTGTGGTGGTCTGGTCAGAAGAGATAGTCATCATGTTAGCATACCTTTGTTATACTCCATGGTTCTGGAGACCTATTTTTATGGGATAAGGTCTTGGGTCGGATTGGGATGCTATGGATAGCAGCAAACTCTTATCTGAAAGGAGGAGGGAAATGGGGGCATTATGGGTAGGGGAGGACCTTGGAGCTCAGATCAGGTGCTGGAAATGTGGCAGAGTCAGATCCGTCCCGGATTAGAGTACCCACAAGCTGTAGACAAATGAAGAGCAACAACTCAGATGGAACGTTATGGTGAGTACACAACTTCTTATTCACAAGTGACAGACTTATTTTCAAAATTCCAGATAGCTGGGCTGGCAATATTTCCCTATCACACTCTCTACATCACTTTGATCCTTTCTTAGCACCAGTTCATGAACAACTTCTTTTTCTAACTTCATTTTCAGTGAAGGCGCTTCTACCGCTATTGTTAAAGTCCAGCTGGCAGCCATTTCTAATTTCCACAGTGGTTTCCATGGATCATCAGTGGCTTCACATAGGCTTTGTAAAGCCGTTTTGAAAGGTGCATGCCTCCTAAACCCCCCTTACAAGGATCCTACTATTCTTTGGGACCTTACTCTGATGCTGCAAGCTCTGACAAGTCCCCTTTTGAACCAGCTTCTACATGTGATTTAAAGTTTCTGTCCTGGAAAAACATCTTTTTGGTAGCCACTTTGACTAGACGAATTTTGGAAATTCAAGCACTTTCATCGAAACCACCATATTTGATTTTTTGTAAGGTCTGAGTTTCTATCAGAACCAACCCATACTTTCAACCTAAAGTAGTTTTGACAACCAACCATCTTATGTGGTCAGTCTTCACTTAATCCTTGACTCTGGGTTCAATTCTATATCTCTGAGCCGATTTGGCCATTACTCCAGCTCATGCCTTCCAAAAACTCTTGGCTGTATCCAGAATGCTCCTCTCAAGATTACTTTATATCTCGTTTGCCACTGTTTCAGACGTGTCCTTCCAGTCAGCTCTTAAGCAAATTTCTTAAGTTTTCCATCTTGTTTAACTTTATTCTTTCTGTTGCTTACCTAGATCCTATTTAGCTCCTATCGGTCTCTCTTTTTGATTAATAGCATTGTTGGTAGCATCTTTCCTTTCCTTCCTCTTCCCCTTGGCTCCCCTTCTTCCTCTTCTGTCTCTTCTAAACAGGAGAAAGCTAAAAAAAGGAGCTGATTGGCACGGACTACCTCATCGGCTCCACCTTTGAAAATGACAAAAACCTCCCTAGCTCCCTCAGTGTCTGGAACTGACAAGGGAGTCACTTCAGACTTCAGTACCAGTATCACCACTGACTGTTTCGGAACCTAAGGCCAAAGCAGAAAAACCTTCATCACCTCACTTTCCGGTTCCATTGGTTTCAGAACCGAAGGAGTTCCTTTTCCAACAATTACCTTGACCAAGATATTCACCATCAGTACATCCTTTTCATGACCAGCCTCCAAGCCCTTTCTTGGACAAGCCCCATTCCCCATCAGTCTCTTCCATCCTTTCCACCAAGAGCCTCAGAGTCAGATGTTTTGAGGCTAGTAGATCAACTCCTAGCAGCGAGAGGTTTATCTGCTTCCTTGGTTCCTAGTCTCCCTAGATATTCTTCGTGTTTCACTTCTGCAGTCATCACACTTGGGTTATCCTGCCAGGGGTAGCCCTCAGTTGGCTCGAATGCCAGAGGCTTAGTATTTCTGCGTCAGTTGCTGTCGCTCCAAGTCTGACGTCAGGTTGTCAGTGGTATAAAATCAGACACCCGATGCCATTACATCAGTCTTTGTTGCCGAGGAGCCCGAAGCAGAGGCAGTTCGCAGTCGTTTTTGTGCTTTGTTCAACACCAGAACTGTAAGTCGTCCGGCTTTTATTGTAGCTAAATATTTTCGCTGTCAGTCCTCGTATTCCAATATGGCTTCGGTAAGCCATCAGACTACTGATCTGAAAACTTAAGGATAAGAGAGACAGACCACAGAGATCCAAAATTGCAGACGACACTTCCGTTAAGCTAATTGTCAGTTCTCCGGTCCTCAGTGAGGCGCTTTTGCAGCCCCTGATGCCTGCTTCTGTGGATTCGTAGGCCGCTACCGAGACCTGTTCATCTCTACCTTGGATGGAGCCGCTGAGCAGGCACTGGCTTCTGAGGAAGTTCTTCACACTACAGATGCTCGACACAAACCAACGACTTCTTTCGCATCTTCAGTTCTTTCTAAAACTACCGAGTTTCTAAGGCCCAGGGTACGAACTATGCTTAAATAAAATGTCAATCCAAGCTCAGGCACCTGCGTTTTTGCCTCAATCTCACATGCTTAAAATGGCGGAAGATCTTATTATGCTCATTAGGGGAAGCCAGGCTACCCCTTCCAAAAGAAAGACTTGTTCATAGGTAGGTACTAGGCTATCAGTCCAAGGGCCTATGCAAGCCTAGCCAACAAGGTTCCCTGGCTTACGCCACCCAAGAAAGTTATTTTCCTGTGCCACTGACTAGCAGACACACAGAAGTGATCCCCGGGGTGTATTTCCTCATGTCCCCAGTAGTTTTATCTGAACAGGAATCTGATGACTCTGAGGTTTCTGAATATGAAGACATGCAACCCCTCTCTGCTTATGAGGATACTGATGCAGAAGAAGCCATTCCTTCTGCCTCTCCTCCAGAGGATTTTTCGTGAAACCCTACATACTTTAAGGGAGCATTTCCAATGGGAATGTCAGGACTATCCTCAGTCAAAAAAGACTCCAGGAATTCTTAGATTTAACACAGCACAGACCTTTAGCCATTCCTCCTGTCCTGGATGTGGATGATTTTATGAAATCGAGTTTGACTCCTGTCGCCCTTCTTCCTGCTGCCAGGAAACCTGACGGGTACTACAGAGTCAGACTCTCTCAAATTCCTTTTCAAAAATCCTACTGCTGACCCAGAGGTCATCTCCCAAGGACCTAAAGGAATTAAAGCATCCTCAGCTAAGAATCCCACTCCCTCAGACAGGGATTCCCAAGCTTTAGACAGATGGGGTAAAAAAGTATACACCTTTGCAACTCTTGCTATTAGAGCACTAAATTGTCAGTTCCACGTGCTGAAATAGCAGCATATCATGGAACTCCCCAAACAAACTATCTTCCTTTCCTGCTTGTGCAGAAAATAAAGAATTACAAGAGCGTATGCATTTTGCAAGCCAAGTTACTAAGCACACCTTGCATTGTGGCTTTGAAGCCCTAGAAGCATCTTGTAGGGCAGCAGTCACTGGTTCTGTCCTTAGAAGGCATGCTTGGCTTAAGGAACAGACCTTGCCAGACCATGTCAAATCAGTTATTGGACGCACCATTGCACAAAGACAATTTGTTTGGCATCAAGGCAGAAGAGGTCTTAAAAGATGGAAGAAAAAGCTAAATCTGTGCAGACAGACCTTTTACAGGTCCAGTCTCCAAGATTCAGTAGTCATTGCCCCTCCAAGCACTGGTCCTTTCCGGCCCCCTCCCGGCCAGCTCAGCCTAGACCCAGGGGAAGCAGGACCCCCCCCCCCCCGACAGCAGTCCCAGGGAATGCAGAGATCTAAGCAATGGAGTTCCTCCTCTTCAAAAACAGGGAGTGCTAAGGCACCCCCCTTATGGCAAGAACTCGCAATGATTTTACACCTCCACTCCTTACCTCTGCCTACCTGCTTGTGCCCCTAGGAGGAAAACTCTCCTTCCATGCAAACTGGGTCTCTATTACAAACGACTGATGGGTCTGTCGTAACCGGGGGGGGGGGGGGGGGGTAGTTTCTGGGAGCATGGTTCTACTCTGAGTCTTCTGTGCTCCGGCACATGTAAGCTCGGCTCCGGCATCTGCTTCAGAGGCAGCTTTCTCTGTGTGGGATGCGACCACAGTTCTGAGCGAGTCTCTCGCTTCTGGGCTCCCACCCCTTTACGGGGGGGCTTGCCTTTCAGGCCACAGAGAGGGCATTGCCCATTGTGAGCGCACGGTCTATCCAAAATGTATTCCTGCAAGTAAGGTGTCTGGTCTATCCAAAATGGATTCCTGCAAGTAAGGTGTCTGCAATGCCTCAAAATACCAACGTGAACCAAAAACACAACCAGCAGATAGTGGAAGCCATAAAAATATATATTATATCACTTTAGTTAAGACATCAATATACAAAAGTTACAAACCGGTTTCGGCGGGGCTTTTAATTAACTAAGCCTTCATCGTAAAGACACAATAAAAATCACACATCTATATACTATGTCACTAGCCCATAAACCAATTAAAGGTGTTCATTTAGTCCTGGGGCAAAAAGCCCTCCCCGTTTAATGATCCATTTTCTCTTTGGCATTAAGTAACTTATGCCAACCAGATTTATTATATTTCATACCCAATATTCTATCAATAATCGTAAAATGAAAACCCAATATTCTATCAATTGTAAAATGAAAATATGCTGTTTGGTGAACTTATGTTTAAATAGGGCATTTGTATGTTTTTTTTATTTTTAATTTCACTAAGATGTTCTGAAATTCTGTGTTTAAACTCTGTAGACATTTGGCCTACATAAAAAGCTGAGCACTGGCAAGTGGCCAGATATATAACCCAATCTGAGCTGCAGTTCGCAAAGAAGGAAATGCATACTATACTGGTATTTTTATACTCATTTGTAGAATTCTGCTGCAATGTACAATGACCACAAGAATAACATCCTTTGACAATTTGCCCCTCAGTGGTACTCTGCAATCTTTCCTTAGGTTTATATACTCCTTGTTTGTAGTGGTTGAAGGAGGACACCAAGTTCCTCTTATTCCTAAAGGAAAAAAGGCAATCTGCTCCCAACAATTCGGAGAGCCTGTTGTCCGCCTTAAGGATGTTCCAATTGGATTGTACACTGTCAAGTGCCCCAACATTTCTACCATAAGTAGTCACTAGCTCTATCCTGCTTGCCATGATATTGTAAGAGTACTTCCCTATCCATACCATTGACAATATTCCTAGCCTGCATAACAAGTCCTGGTCTGTAGCCCCTCTCTTTGAATCTGTTGGTTAGGTCATCCCTGTAATGCAAATAGGTATCGTTCTCTGAGCAGATGCTTTTCACCCTCTTGTATTGCGATTTGGGAATATTTCTGCATATATGGGGGGGTGAGAGCTGGAGGCATGGAAAAGGGAATTATACTCGAGGAGCTTATGATAAACTTCCTTTTTCAGAGTATTGTCTGAAGCTCTACTTATCAATACATCCAAAAAAGTAATACTATCTGTATGATGGTTTACTGTAAATTCAATTCCCCATTTGTTTTCATTTAGATATTCCACAAACTCTATCAGGTGTTTCTCATCCGATCTCCATACCATCCAGCAGTCATCCAAATATCTTTTCCAGATATCTGTTTGGTCAAGGTACAGGTTATGGGAACAATCCTATATGATCTGCTCTTCTATATATGCCATAAATATATCTGCATGTATAGGAGCAAATGATGCCCCCCATAGCTGTCCCCTTGATTTGTAGATAACATGTATTGTGATAGAAAGACAGTCTTCGTTAATACATGCTCAGTTAGACCCAAAAGAAGAGTATTGAAACCTGATGGATACAATTCTGACCT
>NC_056750.1:75022632-75082632 GCF_019279795.1 Protopterus annectens | reverse complement strand
CTGCCTTGTTGCCGTGTCAGTCTATCACATACATAGGAGCAGAATTAAACACAAAAGAAATATTTGCAAGATTACCACATGAGTTTCCACTATTCGTCAACAAGTGTCAATTCTAATACAGAGCAAAAGGGTTCGTCAGACATGTCCTCCAAGCTCTAGGCTCCATGGCAGCTGCCATTCTTCTTGTCCCATTAGCGCGTTTCCACATGAATCCTTCAGTGCTTCTTTTCACGCAGTGGTCTTTCCAGGAACTACCCATGTCTCACATGATCCTGATCACAGAAACATGCAAAAGGCATCTTTCTTGGTGGATGGTCTCCCCACTAGTAATTCAGGGCAGACCTTTCATACAACCCCCTCTGGTAGCCACAGTGACCATGGACGCCTCCCTGATTGGGGGGGGGGGCATTATCTGGGTAGGACAGTCCAAGGCACTTGGCAACCTCACGAGTACCATCTGCATATCAATGTCCTAGAAATGAGCGGTGCTCCTAGCATTGCAAGCCCTTCCAAGACTCTCTCCCTTCTGGGACCATTGCAATTCAAACGGACAACATGTCAGTGGTGTGGTACATCAACAAACAGGGCGGGACCAGGGTCTTACCCCTTGTGTCAAGAAGCACTCGGACTGTGGCAATGGGTGATTTACTCCTAACATTTTCTGATAGCAACGCACATCCCTGGGAAATCCAACGTCCTAGGGGACAGGCTCAGCAGAGCTATCCTCATGCCTCAAGTGGTCTCTGAATCTGGAAGTTGCGGATCTTATCTTCCACAAATGGGGACAGCCTTGGCTGTGACCTATTTGCCACTCCTCTCAACAACAAATGCAGCAGCTACTTCTCCCTATTTCCTCTTCCAGGTCATATACCCAGAGATGCTGTAGTCCACAATTGGCCTCAGGGACTCCTTTATACCTTTCCCCCTTTTCCCCTAATTCCAAGACTCGTACAGAAAGCAAAATCGTTGGATTGCAAAATGATCCTCATCGCCCCATATTGGCCTCGACTGATATGGTTCCCGTTCCTACACCTCCACCTTCTGGATCAACCATGGATTCTGGACCCACTTCCAGATTTTCTTATTAAACAGTCTGGCGGGTTGCACCAATCCCTTCAAACTCTCCAGCTCACAGCTTGGTTTCCAATATCTCCCCAGCAGTCCGTGATATTGTTTCCTCACAAGTCTACTGCAAGGAAAACTTATGTTAACAAATGGAAACAAGTTTTCTTACTGGGCAGAATCTAGAAATTTGGATCCTTTCTCAGCCCCGGTCCATGAAATCTTTGAATTTCTAGCACAGCTTTTTCAGTCTGGTGCGGCTTCCGCTACCATTAGAGTACAGCTAGCTGCCATTTCTAATTTTCATATAGGTATGTTTAATTCTAGCATAATGTCTCATAAGCTCTGCAAGGCCTTTGAGAGGAACATCTCTTCTTAGACCCCCAGTTAGAGATCCTCCTCCTCCTCCTCCTTGGGATCTCAATTTAGTTTTAGCTTCCTTAATTTTGCCTCACTTTGAACCGGCAGCATCATGTTCCTTAAAATTTCTTTCTTGCAAGACACTTTCTGGTTGCTATCACTTCAGCTAGACTTGTCTCAGAACTTCAAGCACTGTGTGTTCATCCTCCTTACTTAGTGTTTCACAAGGACAGAGTTTCTCTGAGGACGAATCCATCCTTTATTCCTAAAGTCTGCTCAGGGAACAATTTAAATCAATCTGTAGATCTCCCAGTTTTCTTTCCCAATCACAGCAACAAGGCAGAATACAAGCTCCACCAACTGGATGTGCACAGGCAGTTGTGTTTTTACCTCCATAGAACTAAGGAACTAAAAGTCAGACCAGTTATTTCTTATGCTTTCAGCAAACAAGGCCTTCCAGTTTCTAAGGTGACCTTATCCAGATGGTTATCTGATACTGTTGCCTTTATTTATCAGTTACGAAATAGAGCTACCAGCTAAACCAAAAGGTCATTCTACTGGAGCATTAGCCACCTCTGTAGCCTTTCAGTCTAGGTTGCCCATAGACTCAATCTGTGCAGCTGCCACTTGGGCAAACCCTCATACTTTTATCTCTCATTACAAGGTGGATATGGTCTCCCGGAGCAGAGCTTCCTCTGGTTCTACTATTCTGAAGAGTCTGTTCCAATGAGCCACCCGGGATTTTAAGTGCTAGGGACGCTGTCCCAAACATCAAGAATAAAGGCGAGATGGACAACTTAACATAGTTATGTACCTACCATAACGTTCCATGTTGTCTTCATCTCGCCTTCCTTCTTGCGTCCCTCCCTCCTTCCCCCTTCCTAGAGGATTGTGAGTAGTTCTCTTTTGTTTTCACTGGCTGAGCATCTTTTATTACTTCACATGCCAGGTAATTTGTAACTCTTTCCTTTTTTAGGTGTATTGGACAACCAGTTTTTAGGAACTGGTTTCTCTACTTATGTCTAGTGTGCACCATCACAAACGAGATCTGGGTAGCTGACGCTGGGCATGCTGGGATAAGGGGTAGCCTCGAGCCAGTAAACTGCTCTCGAGCTGTAGAAGACGGCAGAGTCTGAGACTATGATCGGCTCCGAACCCAAACAGCAAGAAGGAAGGCAAGATGAAAACAACTAACATGGAACGTTATGGTAGGTACTACTTTTTCCACAGCCAATGATAGGAAATCTGTTTGATGTTCTTCATCTCACATTGCTGCAGTCCTTACATATGGGTAGTCCGCTGTCCTCGGTCGGCCCGAATACCAAAGTATTAGGCTGACGTCGGTCAAGGCGCTTAAAACTGACATCAGGACGTCAGGGTACAAAAGCGCATGACCGACGTCATTTCCTCAGTCTTTTTTGCCGCATGGTCCGATGCAGAAGCAGCGTTGCAAGTGCCGTTCGGCGTTCTGAAATTTTCAATTCGGAGTTTCAGACCGAAACCAAGTTGGCTAAGTACCCCGTTGGGGAATATTTTGGTTTTTTCTTGCCTCAGTGTTTTACCAGATGTCAGAAAAAGTGAATAACTGTATTTCTTGTGGGAAGCAGATACCGCATAGGGATTATCATTCTTTGTGTATTCCTTGTTTGGGGCCTGAGCACGACGTTGTTGGGTGTCGCTTTTGTGCTAGGTTCAATAAACGCACTATTAAGTGAAGGTTAGATTGTGCTAGGCTGGTCTTTGGGAAGCGGTGCAATTATAATATGCCGTCGGATTCTCCGGCCTGCTTCTAAGAAGCGCAAAGACAAAGCAGTTAAACCCAGGCAAGATGAGTCGTCCGTTCCGGACGCCGGTTCTTTAGAGGCTTCTGTGGAACCGGTGGTTCCGACGGAGACTTCTCTGGAGTCTCAGGGGGAGACTTTGATTCTGCAGGAGGTGGTCTCTCAGGAGGCAGGTCAGGCTGAAGGGGCTTCTCAAGTTACTGTAATCCCCTCCCTTCCTAGGGTGGTTAGGCCTTCTCCTTCTGTTTCCAAGGCTTCTCCCAGAGGCAGGCCAGTTTTAGCTTCTGTTGGTGTCACCCCTAGTTCAGCAGGGTCTGTGCCTAAGAAGCACATGCTTAAAATGGCAGAAGATTTGATTACTCTGATTAGAGGTTCTTTGCCCCCTCCTGATAAGAGGCCTAGGGTGGAGCCAGAGTTGGGAAGTTTTGAGCAGGCTTCGGATGTTTCAGAGTCTTCAGCTGAAGACTTGCAGGAGTACTCTCCTTATTCTGATTCTGATGCAGATGATTCCACTCCTTCTGCTTCTCCTCCAGAGGATTTTTCTTTTCAGAGACACTTCATTCTATGAGGGAACATTTTAAGTGGGAAGGTCAGGACTTCTCTGATTCTAGGAAAAGGCTTAGGGAGTTTTTGCTGTTACCCCAGCATAGGCCCTTGGCTATACCCTCTGTTCTGGATGTTGTGGAAGATGTATTTGCAGAGGCTTCACTTAATCCTGATTCTCTGCCTCCTGCTCCTGTTAAACCGGATAGGTATTACAGGGTGCCTGAGGCTCATAAATATCTTTATAAGAGTCCTAGGGCGGACCCAGAAACTATTAGTCAGGGACCTAAGGGTGTCAAGGCCTCTGTTGTAAAAATCCGGTTCCTCTAGATAAAGAAGCCAGAGCTTTGGATAGATGGGGAAAGAAGGTCTATACATCTTCTACCTTAGCTATGAGGGCTTTGAATTGCCAGTTTCATATGTTGAAATATCAAAACTTTCTTCTTTCTCAATTGAAGTCTAAGGTGGATGCTCTGGCGGAAGGCATTGAGTGTAAAGAATTACAAGATTTGGTGCATGTCTCTGAACAGGTGGGTAAGCATTCATTACAGTGTGGTTTTGATGCTGTGCAGGCCTCGTCTAGGGTGGCTGCCACTGGCTCAGTCCTTCGCAGGCACGCCTGGCTGAAGGATCAGAATTTATCTGACCATGTTAAGACAAGGATTTTGGATGCTCCTTTGCAGTCTGATGTGTTGTTTGGTTCACCTGTGGAGTCAGTCTTGAAGAAAATGGAAGACAAGGCTAAGTCTATGCAGGCTGTTAAAGATTTTTTGCAAGTTCAGCCTCCGAAGTTTAGCAGAAATTGGCCTGCTAAAGGGTGGACGTATCCTTCTTATGATTCTCAGTCTAGGGGTAGATCTAGACGTGGTAGGGCAGAGCTCAGAGTTCTTTCAGGCCTAGAACAGGGAGTTCACCTGCACAATCTTCGGGTGAGGGCAGGGGCCAGTCCTTTCGTAAACAGGCCCAATGACCTACCTTTTCAGCTGCCAGATCCTTCTTGCCTGGCAGCACCTTTGGGAGGAAGGTTAGCACTCTTCAAGGAAAATTGGATGTTGATTACCCAAGACAAATGGGTATTGGATATCATACACCAGGGTTACAAGTTTTATTTCCATACCTTGCCTTCTTTCAAAG
The DNA here is from genome assembly GCF_019279795.1 of Protopterus annectens. Lineage (NCBI taxonomy): Eukaryota > Metazoa > Chordata > Ceratodontiformes > Protopteridae > Protopterus > Protopterus annectens. The sequence continues at coordinate 75,077,752 of NC_056750.1, read as the reverse complement.
GACACCGGACGTTCCTCCTCAGCAAAGACTAGAGGCTCGCAAACAAATTTCTCTACTACAAATAGGGGCCATACAACCGGTCCCCCTGCCAGAAGTGGGCCTAGGATTTTATTCTCGCCCGTTTCTAGTACCAAAGAAAGGAAACACGTGGAGACCAATTTTGGATTTATCTATCCTCAACACATATCTGGACATTCCCAAGTTCAAAATGTTGACGTTACAACAGCTTTTACCTCTGCTGGGCAAAGATCACTGGATGGTGACTCTGGATCTCAAAGAGGCTTACCTTCATGTTCCTATCAGGCCCAGTTGCAGGAAGTATCTGCGTTTTCGGGCTGGGACTTCACATTATCAGTTCTCTGCATTGCCCTTTGGCTTATCTACTGCGCCCAGTGTTCACGAAGGTTCTGGCTCCAGTGGTAGCTTTCTTCAGGCTAAGAGGAATACAGATCTATCCTTATTTGGACGATTGCCTGATTCTGGCCAAAGAAAAGGACGAACTTCTTCATTTACAGTATGTGATGGCAGTGTTAAGATGCCTGGGGTATTCTGTGAACGAAATAAAGTCCAGTCTAGTACCCTCTCAGGACATGTGCTTTCTGGGTGTGAGACTGAATACAGCATCTCAGATGGCCTTTTTGACCCCGGACAAACAAAAGAATCTTTCTCTTTACTTCCACCAGTTGTCTCGTCAGTCCAGGCTGACTGCAAGGACAGTCCTTCAAGCCTTGGGGTTCATGGCATCTTGTATTCTGGTACTTCCCAATGCCAAACTGCATATGAGGAAGCTACAATGGTATCCCAAGAATGTATGGACACAGCACTGCCAAGATTTGGACACTGTCATTCAGATAATACCTTGCATTCAAAAGGAATTTTTGTGGTGGGCTCAGGAATGTCACCTAAACAAGGGACTCTCTGTGACCCGGCCAGAGGCGGGTCAGATTTTAACGACAGATGCCTCAGACAAAGCTTGGGGAGCTCATCTAAATGGAAAATGGGTACAAGACACGTGGCCTGCCGGACTTCAACATCTACATATCAACTTGAAGGAGATGTTAGCAGTCCAATTTGCATTGATAGCTTTCAAGGATTTACTTCCAGGGCAGGTGTTGATTCAAACAGACAACACAACTGTCATGTGGTACATCAACAAGCAAGGGGGAACGCATTCTTATCCTCTATGCAGACAAGCAATGATTTTGTGGGAGACTGCTCTCAGTTTACAGCTAAATCTTCAGGCAAGGTTTCTGCCAGGAGCACAGAGCTCCTTAGCAGATTTGTTGAGCAGACAAATTATGGATCCCCACGAGTGGAAATTGGATCCTCATGTATTTCAGAGATTGACAGTGTTATGGGGAACTCCAGACATAGATCTGTTCGCTTCTCCACTAAATTACCAGCTGCCAAAGTTTTGCACAAAAAGGTTTCATCCCACAGCTTGGAAAGTGAATGCTCTCTCTTTCGATTGGAGCAATCTTCACGTGTATGCCTTTCCACCTCTGCCTCTCCTCCCAAAGGTACTGCTGAAGGTCAGACAGGACAAGCCAAACATGATTTTAATAGCTCCAGATTGGCCTCGACAGCACTGGTACCCATTACTGAGAAGTCTGGTACAGGAGCCTCCATGGCCTTTGCCTTCGATTCCTCACCTGCTGTCTCAGGAGAACAGTCATTTACTCAATGTCAAACTTCATTCTCTACATCTGACAGCCTGGCATATTCTGTTCTAAACCCTGGAGGGTCTCGGCTTCCACAACAAGTTTTGAATGTTATTTTGGAGGCCAGAAGGCCTAGTACAAGGAAAGTTTACGCAGATAAATGGAGGAGATTTTTATTTTGGAGTACAGCAAAGGACTTTGATGTTTCTAAACCTAATTTAAGTGTTGCGCTTCAATACCTTACTGAGTTATTGGACAAAGGTTTGTCCTTCTCCTCTATAAAGGTTCATGCTGCAGCAATTTCTGCTCACTATGACTGTGACCCACCATTATTTTCTCAGCCTTTGTTTAAGCAATTCCTTAGAGGGGCAAAGAATATAAGACCCTCATGTAGAGCTCCTACTCCTGCTTGGGATCTCAATTTTGTGTTGGAGAAACTCACTCTACAACCTTTTGAGCCTGCAGCATCGGCAGAGTTGAAATATTTATCATGGAAGACTGCTTTTTTGTTGGCCATCACCTCTGCGAGAAGGGTTTCTGAATTACAGGCCCTTATGGCAGTTGAGCCTTTCTTAATTTTCCACAAGGATAGGGTGTCTTTGCGTACTAACCCTTCTTTTATGCCTAAAGTGGTTTCTAGTGTGGCTTTAAACCAAACTATTCATTTGCCTACTTTTTATGCAAACCCCCAAAATAAAGGGGAAAGGATTTTGCACACTTTGGATATACACAGACAGTTGCGATATTATTTGAGCAGAACTAAAAGGTTCAGGCAGTCTCAGCAGTTGTTTGTTTCTTTTGCTTTGGGTTCTCAGGGCAAACCTGTTTCAAAACAAACTATTTCTAAGTGGATTGGTTTTTGTATTGCTTTCTGTTATTCCCATCATGGTAAGGAGATTCCAGCTGGGATTAGGCCTCATTCCACTAGGGCTACTGCCACTTCTACAGCTTTTTAAGGGGTGGCTACTAAAGATATTTTGGAAGCAGCTACTTGGAGTTCAGTGCATACTTTCTCTAAGCATTACCACCTTCCACTTTACTCTACATCTAGGGCGGGATTTGCCACTGCAATTTTACAGGGCATGTTGGCAGCTCCTAATGCTTTATAGTTTTGCCATCCTCCCTTACCTCTGCTTTGGGATTCTACCCATATGTAAGGACTGCAGCAATGTGAGATGAAGAACATAGTACAGTTTTGTACCTACCATAAATGTAGATGTTCGAAGATCCACATTGCTGCAGTCCAATTTACCCTCCCTCCTTCCCCTCTGTTGTTGAAGGTGGTGGTGTGGTTTGTGTTGTACATATTGTAAATATGGTTAGTGCACGGGTGGTTGGTTAGGTTTTGCTGGTTTTTGGCTTTGGCCTTTCTTGTTAGGGCCTTCTGACATCTGGGGCAAGAAAAGACTGAGGAAATGACGTCGGTCATGCGCTTTTGTACCCTGACGTCCTTTTAAGCGCCTTGACCGACGTCAGCCTAATACTTTGGTATTCGGGCCGACCGAGGACAGCGGACTACCCATATGTAAGGACTGCAGCAATGTGGATCTTCGAACATCTACATTTATGGTAGGTACAAAACTGTACTTTTTTGAAAATGTTTGGTAGGGGTATATGTAAGTTGCACATATCTATTATCTGCTAACTGATTCCTCTTCAGGGTATGACATTGAAACATCAGTATCCACAGGTTCACCAGCACAAAAGAGGAATTCCAGTAATCTTGAAGATTTAAACCAAAAAGGGGGGGGTAGAAAACATAGAAAACGTAGTGAACATGGAGGGATTATTCCAGAAGTTTATACAGAAACATTAGCAGAAAATGTATTGAATATCTCATCCTACCCTCTCTCCTCCTTGGAAATAAGTATTTTGAATAAAGGTCTTTCATACATAATTGGTGGCTTTGTTTCAGAGGATTATTTTGCTGAAGATGTGGTTGAGTTTTTTAGAACTCTTAATTTAAAAACTTTTTTTCAGGATAAAGGTAATAGATCACTTCAGGTATCACAAATCTACATTTTCACCTCCGACGCACCATAGTGTACTAGCATTTCACAATTCCACCCTTCGGGATCTTCACTTTAACTCTAGGAATAGCCATATTAAAGCTAGTAATGTAACCACACATGAGATGAATACTGTTTCTAAGTTAGCTGACAATCACGAGATAGTGATATTGGGAGCGGACAAAAGTGGAGCTGTGGTGGTGCAAAACTGAGCAATATGATAGGCAAAAAATCAGTTAGCAGATAATAGATATGTGCAACTTGCATATAACCGTACCAAACATTTTCATAAACAAATAGATGATTTTCTATCATTGGCTGTAGAAGGAATTATCACTGATCATGTTAAAAAGCAACTTACTATCCTGGACCCCAATAATCAGTACATATACATTCTACCTAAAATACGTAAAACCCTGCATAAGCCCCCTGGCTGACCAATAGTGTCTAGTAGAGGATCTATGACTGAGCCACTTTCCCAATATTTAACTAAGTGTCTGAAACCTTTATTAAAATGGGTGAGGGCTCTTTATTAAAATGGGTGAGGGCTCGTCTGAAAGACACAACTGAATTCTTGCAGGTCATCTCTGAGATGCAAATAGAGGATGATTGGATACTTTGTACCCTGGATGTCAAAGCCCTTTACACTAATATTCCTCACTGGGCTGGCATCCAGGCATTAGAATACTGGTTATACAGGTCAGAATTGTATCCACCAGGTTTCAGTACTCTTCTTTTGGGTCTAACTGAGCATGTATTAACGAAGAATGTCTTTTTTTCTATCACAATACATGTTATCTACAAACCAAGGGCACAGCTATTTGCCCCTATATATGCATTTATATTTATGACATGTATAGAAGAGTAGATCATATATGATTGTTCCCATAATCTGTACCTTGACCAGATAGATATCTGGAAAAGATATTTGGATGATTGCTGGATGGTATGGAGATCGGATGAGGAACACCTGATAGAGTTTGTGGAATATCTAAATTAATTCAAATTGGGAATTGAATTTACGGTAAACCATCATAAAGATAGTATTACTTTTTTGGATGTATTAAGTCGAGCTTTAGACAATACTCTAATAATGGATGTTCATCGTAAGTTCCTAGAGTATAATTCCCTTTTCCATGCCTCTAGCTTTCATCCCCCCATATATGCAGAAATATCCCCAAATCGCAATATGAGGGTGAAATGCATCTGCTCAGAGGACGATACCTATTTGCATTACAGGGATGACCTAACCAAGAGATTAAAAGAGGGGCTACAGACCAGGACATATTATGCAAGCTAGGAGTACTGTCAATGCTATGGATAGGGAAGTACTCTTACAATATCATGACAAGCAGGATAGAGCTAAAGGTCATCCTAGACTAGTGACTACTTATGGTAGAAATGTTGGGGCACTTATTGACCGTGTACAATCCAATTGGAACATCCTTAAGACATACAACAGGCTCTCTGAATTGTTGGGAGCAGATTGCCTTTTTTCCTTTAGGAATGGAAGGAACTTGGCGTTCTTCAACCACTACAAACAAGGAGTATATAAACCTAAGGAAAGATTGAGGGGCAAATTGTCAAAGGATGTTCTTGTGGTCACTGTACACATTGCAGCAGAATTCTACAAACGAGTAGTTTCACTAGTAAAAATACCTGTATAGTATGATATTTCCTTCTTTGCGAACTGCAGCTCAGATTGGGTTATATATCTGGCCACTTGCCAGAGATGAGCTTTTTATTTAATCCAAACGTCTAGAGCATTTAAACAAAGAATTTCAGAACATCTTAGTGAAATTAAAAATAAGAAACCTACAAATGCCCTATTTAAACATACTGAAGTTTACCAAGCAGCATATTTTCATTTTACAATGATTGATAGAATATTGCGTATGAAATGTAATAAGTCTGGTTGGCATGAGTTACTTAATGCCAAAGAGAGAAAATGGATCATTTAAACTGGCAGGGTTTTTTGCCCCAGGGCTAAATTAACACCTTTAATTGGTTTATAGGTTAGTGACATGGTATATAAATGTGATTTTTATTATGTCTTTACACTGATGAAGGCTTGGTTAATTATAAGCCGAAACCAGTTTAACTTTTTTGTATATTGATGTCTTGACTAAAGTGATATAATATATATTTATATGGCTTCCACTATCGGCTGCTCATGGTCTATACCATCTTTGTTGGGCCAACATCCCAGTCCTTCCCCTCGTTTAAGAGCTACCACCAGCCTCTGCCCTGGGACAAGAGGGTGCAGAAGCCTCAGGATACTACAAGGGTAGCTATGTCCTCTTCAGATACCTCTCTGGCACATCCCACTAAAGATGTTTCCCTGAAGAGCAAACACAAGAGGAAGCACTTGGACTCTCCTGTAGTCTTACATGGAAGATACTGATTTTGATTAAGGGGAAGGTTCCCCTAGGTCATCCCCAAAAGACATGACATTGGGAGAAATTTTAGAACTCCTGAAGCAGAGGGATGGCTGGACTTCCCATCAGCCTTCTTCCAAGAAATCTGTATACTGGCAGGCCTTCCATGCCCACCCTTCTACCTCTTGGATCTCTCTGCCCGCTGATGATCTTATTAAATTGATTGCTCAGTGGGCTTGGAAGATTTCTGATTCCACTGAATCAATCCCCAAGAGACCAGACAGCATTTTATCAGCTCCGGAGGATAAGCAGCATTGGTCAGATGGTATTCTAGTAGATGCCATGGTTGTTGCAGTTGCCAGTAAAAAGGAACTTGCAGACAAGAGTCCTACTATCCATCCTTCTAACAAGGAGTCTAGAACAATGGATAGATTTGGGAAGTGTGTATATACTTCATTGACCTTTGCACTTAGGTCCTTAAACTATATGGCACACTTTACCAGACTCCAGTGAGACCTGATAAAGGACCTATCAGATACTCTTAACATGAGCCATAGCTGAGGGGAATGCAGGATAAAGTAGTTTCCAAGCTGGTAAACCTTTAGTTAATATGTAGTTCGTCCATTAGGCTCATTGAGCATGCAGTTGAAGTGACATGTAGGGCAGCGGGTTCCTGCATAGCCATCGGGAGACCTGCCGGATGGGCTTATGTGAGTGTGTGGACCCATTTAAGTCGTCTTTTGTCATTGCCCCTTTTGATGGCTCATCCTTTTTTGGCCCAAAAGTCTGACTCTTGCCAGATGTGAGAAAGATGGAAAGACCCTTTCTGCCATGTGAGTACGCTTTTCCAGGTCTCAATGGCCTTACTCCAGGAACCAAAGGAGTGGGAAGTTATGGCTCAAAAAAATCCCAATGTTCTTTTCAGGACTCGCCTGGTAATGATTCCCCCGGGGCAGAGTGGGAGTTACAATGGAAGATGCCATCCTAGAGGCAGAGGTGGTCCACAAAATCAGGCTTTCAGGGATTCATTCCCTGGTAACTATTATCAGCGCTCCTGAATGGAGGCTTAATTGCCATCCTCTGGACGCAGTCTGGGGACAACCATCTCTGCACCTCCCTACCTGGCTGAATATAACCACTGACAATTGGGTGCAGGGGATTATAACCAGAGGTTACAATATCCCATTTTTAGATCGACCATAGAGAATCCCAGATGTTCCACCCAGTCACAGGGATGCAGCAGCTTTAGCAATACAAAGTCTGATCGACAGTCATCCAAGCAGTCCCACCAGACCAGATAGGATCCGGAGTTTATTCAAGATTCTTTTTAGTGCCAGAAATAACAGGGGACTGGAGACTGATCTTGGATCTCAGTGCGTTGAACAATTTGGTTCAACAAACCAAATTCCGGATGGTCACAGCTCAGTCTACACTTCCGTTCTCGATTGGCTGTGCTCATTAGATCTTCAGGATGCGTATTATCACATCAAACACTCCAGAAGATTTCTGCGCTAACTGCTAGGAGCCAGTTATTAATTCAGAGCCCTGCCCTTTGGTCTCACCGCAGCTCCCAGGGTATTCACCAAATGCATGGCAGTGGTAGCAGCTCACTTCAGATTGCAAGGATTCCGGGTGTTTCCATACCTAGATGACTGGCTCATTACTGCAACCTCCAGCCATCTGCTGCTACAGGCAAGGAACTACATTCTTCAAACTTGCTTCTCACTGTGGATCACAATAAACTACATAAAATCCCATCTGCAGCCAACTCACTATTTAGCATTCACAGGAGCAATGTTAGATACAAGCACTTGTATCACTTTTCTTCCTCAAAGTGTTCAGAGAATAAAATTCCAAGTCAGCTGGATTATTCACAACAGAACAATGACTGAAAGACTGTTATTATAGTCTCTAGGATCTATGGCAGCTACCATCACTTTAGTTCCCCTTGCAAAGTTTCTCATGCGAATTCTACAATGTTCTTAGCGTCACAATGGTCATATCTGAATCATCCTATGTCTTATCAAATTCTGATCACCAGTCTACGCAAGAAGGACTTGAGTTGGTGGGTTTGTTCCAACACGATTCTATTAGACTGTCCATTTGTTTTCCCCTCTTCACCAAGCCATAGTGACCATGGATGCATCCTGGAAAGGGTGGGGGCATTGTCTGGGAAAGATGGTCCAGGGCACTTAGTCCCAGTTAGAGGCCAGTTTGCACATCAGTGTTCTAGAGATGAGGGCAGTGCTCGTGGCATTGCAAGCATTCCAGGAAACCCTCCCCTCGGGAACAATTGCGATCCAAACAGACAACCTATCAGTGGTTTGGTACATCAACAAATAAGGGGGGACCAGAGCTTAACCTCTCTGTCGAAGCACTCTGGGTATGGCAATGGGCAATTTCATCTGATGACTTTCTAATTGCAGAGCATATTCTGGGGAGCTCAAACATTGCGGACAAATTTAGCAGGAGCATTCTGATGCCTCAAGTGGTCTCTCAACGCTTTGGTGACCGGATATTCTGTCAATGGGGCCAACCATGCTGTGATTCTTTGCATCCCCCCTGGACAAAAAGTGCAGCAGCTACTTTGCCTTGATCCTCCGGGGAGTCCCCGAGAAATGCTCTACTTCACGATTGGCCCTCTCATCTTCTGTATGCCTTTCGCCTTATTCCTCTTATCCCAGTTTCTGAAGAAAGCCAACAGGTCGAAGAACAGGATAATACTCATGGCCCCTTTTTGGCCTCGACAAATATGGTTTCCCTTTCTTTGGCCTCACCTAATTCATAAACTTGAATGCTGGACCCAGTTCCAGGCCTATTGTCTCATTCAAACGGACTTACTCCTCTGAATCTTTACAATCTCAAGCACACTGCATGACATCTGCAGTTCCCATGATAACCAGGCACTCTAACCTCACTGCCCCAGTTCTGCGAAGTGTCCTAGCCTTCCACAGGCCTTCGACTAAACTATATAACAGCAAGTGGCAAACATTTTCGAAATGGACTACAGACAGTAATCTTGACCCATATTCTGCACCAGTTCATAAAGTATTGGAATTTTTAGCATAGTTTTTCGATGCAGGGGCTTCTTCGACTGTACAAGTGCATCTAGCTGCAATTTCAGATTTTCATAATGGTCTAGATAATTCAGCTCTAATGTCCCATAAGCTTTGTAAAGCCTTTATGAAAGTAACCTTATTACTGAGACCTCTGTACAAGGACCCTTCTACACCTTGGGACCGCAATCTAGTGATACAATCTTTAATTAGTTCCCCTTTTGAACTGTGTGCAAGTTGTAACTTGAAACATTTATCATGGAAAACCTTATTTTTGATTGCTGTTACGTCTGCTAATAGAATATCTTGAGTTACAAGCCTTAACTTCCAAACCTCCTTACCTGACCTTTCATAAGGACAGGGTGTCTTTGAGAATAAATCCCTCTTTTTTACCAAAAGTAATATCTGACACTAATATAAACCAGACTATACAACTTCCAGTACTTTTTCCCAGTTTTTCAAACAAAGATGAATATTGTCTGCATTTGCTAGATGTTCACAAGACCATTTTTATCTTCACAGAATAAAGGAATTAAAAAAAAATCTGGTCAACTGTTTGTTTTTCTCTTCTGCTACTCTGGGCAAACCAGTTTCTAAGGTTGCTTTGGCTAAATGGCTCAAGGACTGTATAACCTTCATTTATAGCAAAAGGAAAGTGCAACTGCTGAGACCTATAAAAAGCACATTCTACAAGAGCAATAGCCGCTTTTGCAGTCTTCCATGCCAGGGCTTCTATAGATGATATATGTGCAGCGGCTACTTGAGCATCCCCGCATACCTTTATTACTCATTTGGTGCTCAGGAATATACTTCCATGAGACCTCCCAATATATCGGTGGCTGGCTACAGTCAGGGATTAAGTGAAGATTGACAACATCAGATAAAGAATCGTCTTACCATGACGTTCCGTCTGTGTTGTCGATCTTCACTTGTCCTTGACATCCCCACCTTCCTCTCCCCTTCCTTTTGGGTTTCTTGGTGGAGTGCGTTTATCCCAACAGAGTAGTATCCCCTTATGAATACAGATATGGTCTTTGATCTGTTATTTTCTCACTATTTTACACAAACTTGATCTGAGGTAAGCTTGAAAGGAGCATTCTGGGTAAAGCTAAGCTTGAGAATTTTTGGAAGGTGCAAGCTGGAATAATGGCAAGAGTCTGTTCAGAGATACGGAACCAAACAGTCAGGGTTAAGTGAAGATCGACAACAGAGGGAACATTATGGTAAGACATATAACTTTTTTAATCAGTGCGTCAACCTTTCGGTGTTTTTCCTAAATTTCTCCAACACGGGTGAGTGCTCATTACATCTGTTGGATGTTAACAGACAACTAAGATTTTTTTACCTCGACAGGACCAAGGGTATCCGGAAATCCGACCAGCTGTTCGTTTCCTTTTCACATAATAGATTAGGTCAACCTGTGAATAAAGTTATCCTAGCTAAGTGGATTTTGGACTGTATCTCATTCGTTTATAGGACAATGGGTATTTCCTTACCTCTACCCCAAAAAGCACACTCAGCCAGAGCAGTAGCTACTTCTGCTGTCTCCAGTCAAGAACATCCATGGATGACATTTGTGCAGCTGCAACCGATGTCTCCCCATGCCTTTTATTCATTACAAGTTAGATCTGGTCTCTAGAGGAAGAGTATCATTTGGTTCAATGGTGCACAGGAATATCCTTCCTTGAGTCCACCCAGGATTACAAGTAGCTGGGGACTCTGTCCCACATGTTGCTGACAGAATGAAGATTGACAACTTCACATAAAGAAGGTATGTCTTACCATAAAGTTCCATCTGAGCTGTCCATCTTAATTTGTCATGAACTCCCCTCCCTCCTCCTCCCAGATATCCTGGAAGAATGGGCATTCACCTGAGATTGTTCCTTTTGGAATATATGGCTACACCAGATATGTTTTCCTTCAGTATAATTTCACATCTTTCGCTTAGCAGCAAACTCTATCTGAGGTAATCTTCCCTAAGCATTATGGCTAAGGGACATGGAGTTTTTGGAATCCATGAGCTATAGAAGTGGCCAATTCGGTTCTGAAAGATTGGAACTGAAGTGATGCGTTCATGACGAATGAAGATGGACAACTCAGATGGAAAGTTATTGCAAGATGCAACTTCTTTTTTCATCCCAAATTTTCTGATTGTGTACCTGTTGTCAGGTATGGGAGTGGTTTCTTTTGTTAAACAAATTGTATTGGTATATATGTTGACAAATTCAAATCCCTTTCCCCATCCTTATCAGTGTGATTCAAGTTGGTACTGGTTTACTTACTATATATTCTAATAAATTAAACATTATGCACTTTAAATAAAATGTGATATGGTACTTTTTATTAAACTAATTATTATTAAAGTCTGTGAATTTATCAGACAATACATGGTTGGAAATATTTAAACATTATAGACCATGTGGCATCAAGAAAAAAAATACATTGTCCAAAACCTAATCTAAGTTTTTTTGTCCCTCTGGACTTTTTGAGGTCTGTGTACAAGAACCCTAAAAATATGTCTACAAAACATCTTACTAAAACTAACCAATATAGATTGTAAAAAAAAAAGTAAACCAAAATTAAAACAAAAAATGAGCACCCGGATAGCTGTTATACCCGTACAGAGTTTATTTAGACAAAGCAAACACAAAATTAACGTTGAAACACCAGTACACAGTACATTTTCGTCCGTGACTTCCTCAGAATAGTAAGCTTACAAACTCAGCAATATATAACAGCCCATCCTCAATAATTACTTAATGCCAATCAGTATTCAAACATCAATTGCAAAACAATTAAAGTGCTACCCCAGAACCACTTGTTACAAATGTATATGGTTTGCAAATACACATTTAAAACTGAACTAAAATACTAAAAACTTTTAAAACACGTTTCTTGTACTTTTGATCCAAATCATTTAAACAAATGATATAAAAATTCCTTAACTCTAAATTCTCATTTAAGGCACATATAAAAAAGTATAAATGTATACATAAAGTAGTATACTACTACTCTAAATAGAAAATGCATCCTCTGGGATTATAAAGCTAGTATGTATTATAGTAAAAGATAATAAATAAGTAAAATGTATAAAAAAGTAATTTATATAACAAGATACCTATACATCAAGACACTATACCTGTATTAAAACTTTTAATCATCATCTTCATCATCTTTCGGCTTTTCCCGTTAGGGGTCGCCACAGCGGATCATCTTCCATTTCTTCCTATCCTCTGCATCTTGCTGTGTCACACCAACCGCCTGCATGTCCTCTCTCGCCACGTCCATAAACCTTATCTTAGGCCTTCCTCTTACCTGGCAGCTCCATCCTTAGCATCTTTTTCCCAATATACCCATCATCCCTCCTCAGCACATGTCCAAACCAACGCAATCTCGTCTCTCTTGCTTTGTCTCCAAACTGTCCAACATGAGCTGACCCTGTAATATACTGATTCCTAATCCTATCCATCCTAGTCACACCGAGTGCAAATCTTAACATCTTTAACTCTGCCACATCCAGCTCTGACTCATGCCTTTTTGTCAATGCCACTGTCTCCAACCCATATAACATAGCTGGTCTCACTACCCTCTTGTAGACCTTCCCTTTCACTCTTACTGGTATCAGTCTGTCACAAATCACTTCTGACACTCTTCTCCACCCATTCCACCCTGCCTGTACTCTCTGCTTCACCTCTCTTCCACATTCACCATTACTCTGAACTGTTGATCCCAAGTACTTAAACTCGTCCACCTTTACCAACTCTACTCCCTGCATCCTCACCATTCCTCTACCCGCCCTCTCATTAACACACATATATTCTGTCTTAGCCCTGCTAACCTTCATTCCTCTGCTCTCTAGAGCACATCTCCACCTCTCCAGAGTCTCCTCAACCTGATTCCTACTCCCACTACAGATCGCAATGTCATCTGCAAACATCATAGTCCACGGGGCCTCCTGTCTGATCTCATCTGTCAACCTGTCCATCACCACTGCAAATAAGAAAGGACTCTGAGCTGATCCTTGATGTAATCCCACCTCCACCTTAAACGGATCTGTCACTCCCACTGCAGTCCTCACCACTGTGGCACTACCCTCGTACATATCCTGTACCACTCTTGCATACTTCTCTGGCACTCCCGACTTCCTCATACAATACCACAACTCTTCTCTAGGCACCCTGTCATATGCTTTCTCCAAGTCTACAAAGACACAATGCAACTCCTTCTGACCTTCTCTGTATTTCTCCAATAACACTCTCAGAGCAAACATTGCATCTGTAGTGCTCTTTCCTGGCATGAAACCATACTGCTGATCACTAATCACCTCCCTTCTTAACCTAGCTTCTACTACTCTTTCCCATAACTTCAAGCTGTGACTGATCAATTTTATCCCTCTGTAGTTACTGCAGCTCTGCACATCACCCTTATTCTTAAAGATCGGTACCAAAACACTTTTTCTCCACTCCTCAGGCATCCTCTGACTTTCCAAAATTTCATTAAACAATCTATTTAAAAATTCCACTGCCATTTCTCCTAAGCACCTCCATGCTTCCATTGGTATGTCATCTGGGCCAACAGCCTTTCCATTCTTCATCCTCTTCATAGCTGTCCTTACTTCCTCCTTGCTAATCTGTTTCGCTTCCTGATTCACTATCCCCACATCATCCAACCTTCTGTCTCATTCTCTTCATTCATCAGAAACTTATAAAACTTTTAATTATTTTGTATAATAAGACGTGCAAAACTTACAATTTAGCAGCTCGTAATTTCAAGACTGGTGCCAGGGCCACCATGTCTTTTAACCCGGGCCATCTACTGGCTTATAAAATCAACTGCCAATATACTTCCCGGTATTCTAATTGTGTCTCCCATGGTCCCCCTCAGGCATCTCTTTGAACCTCATCTAATACAAACAACTTAAAAGTTGCTTGCCCACAATTCTCTGTTTAAATAAAGCATTTTTTTATTACTTTTTTTAATGTCATATAGATGTTCATAAATTCTTCTCCTGAAACATCTCTCCATCTTCCCCACATAAAAACCTTCACAATTTTCACAGGTCACAAGATAAACTGCTCCTTTTGATTCACAATTGGAATATACCTTGGAGGCAATACATCTGTTACGACTAGAGACATATACCTCAGGCCTGTTGAGAATGTAGGGACATTGTGGGCAAGATCTGCATTTAAAAGTTCCAACTTTTTTATTATTTCCTTTAGTGTAGTTATTCTTTTCCAACATACTTTTTGTACATTTCCCTTTTCTAAAAACAAACCTCAATAGTATGTCAAACTGGAGATTCAAATCAGATACACTACTGAATCTGTCCCATTCTTCTTTCAATAATTCTGTGATAACATTTGTGTCACCACTATAATCGAGCAAAGACATTTTCATAATCATTGTTTTTCCTGCTCATCTCCTCACTTCGTGCATTAATATCTTCTGTTCCTAAAATAGGGGCAAATCTGTCCCTTCTGTGCAAAATCACTTCCTTAGTTACTTCCTCAATCATATAAATGGGGTAACCCCTTTCTAAAAACATGTTTTTAGTAGGTGAGCTTCTTTTAAAAACTCTTCTGAGACACTCTTCTTCTGAGCAAAGATGTGACTTCATTTTTACACTTTCAAAGTGCTCTAGAGGCAGAGGGGAGCTGCAGAATCAGGGCTTCAGAGAACCCTTCTCTGACGGGCCCTACCAGCGCTCCTGAAGCGTTGCCCAACTGTCCTACTCTGGAGGCAAACGGGAGCAGATTATTCTTGCACCTAGATGCCTGGACAGACTTAAATGATAATTGGGTGCTAAACATAATTTCCAGAGGTTACTATATTCCGTTTACCTTCCACCTCCAAGCCACAGGAGGAGTCTCCCTGATGTGTCACCCAGTCAGAGGGAGAATGCCATTCAAGAGGTTCAGAAACTTCTAGAAGAAAGGTCCCTATAGTGCCTTTTTTAGGCAAGGTTCAAATAAATTCACCACCGTAACGGGTACAAGCAAGCAAAATCTGAGTAATGCTACTCAATGCTAGAAGCCTAAACCTCAAAATGCGCTCACTCGAGGCACTCCTTAAAATGGAGAACATCGACATCTGTGCAGTGACAGACATGTTTCAAAGCACCAGAGAGCACCCCTGCATTACCAGGCTATAATTCATACCACACCTTTCGGCCACCTAACCCAGACCGAAGCAGTAAAGGTGGAGGCGTGTCCATATTCATTAAGGATAGCCACACCTCCAGGCTAGTTGCACAGCATAATGCATCTGAGATAATCCAAGTGCATCATGGACCTCATAAATAAAGATATTGGGGACCTACAGACACTGGATCCTACCCAGTTCGGCTTTAAGGGCAGATCCTGCCTCTTAAACCTGGTCGATTTCTTTGAAACCGTCACCAAGGCCATTGACGAGGGGAAGGTGGTCCACACAGCCTACCTGGACCTCGCAAAAGCCTTCGATACAATACCCCACTCGGGCATTATAGATGAGCTCACCAGCTTTAATATAAACCCCTATGTCACTAGATGGGTTGCAAACTGGCTCAAGGACAGAACCCACATGGTTAGAATTGCTGGAGCCATGTCAGACTCCAAACCAGTTACAAGTGGCGTCCCACAAGACTCAGTCCTGGGACCTCTCTTGTTCGGTATATATTTCTCTGAGGTACAGGCCAACACTGAAGGACTGTGGTTGACCAAGTTCGCAGATGACTGTAAACTGGGCACCATAATCAACTCTCCAGCCGACACAAGCATCCTCCAAAACGGCCTCATAGAAACAGACAACTGATGCCAGAGCCATGGCCTCAGGCTAAACACCAAAAAGTGTATAGTCATCCCCTTTGGCAAAAACAAAGTGCCCACAAATTGCCACATAGGTGGTAATTCATTAAGTACGGAAGAAGTAATTAGAGACCTGGGGACCCAAGTTGATAGCAATCTCTTATTTGACAACCATGTGGCCAAAGTGGTTAGAAAAACATTTTATGTTAAGTTGTCTATCTCGCCTTCATTCTTGCTGGATGGGTGGTTGCGACCAGGCCCCTCCGCAAACTCTCGGCCCACTCGAGGTTCGGTTGGTGACGGCAGAGGAGAGGCTCCCCCACATATGCTCAGCGAGAAGTTACCTTGGACCTCGTCAGTTTTTTACAACCGTTGTTGGTTTTCTACGGTTTTCCTGTTTCTATAAAAGTTTTCTATATTTTTTACTCTTGTTTTCCTTTTTTTTTAATTTATTCTAAATTATTGCTAAAGTATAAACTTTATCCCGAGTCTTTTTTTTTTTTTTTCCGTTTCTTGTCTTTGAACCTTTGGATTTCTTCCTTGCCTTGGGGCTTTGTGTTAAAGGAGTGTTTACTACTTGTTGTACTGTTACTTGTTTTTTACTATTTACTATATTTTTTAAATTTTTTGTATTTTGTTATTTTGAACTGGGTGTGTTTGTGTTTGTGTGTTGTTTTTATTTCACCAGTTAGAAGCTGTCTAAAGATGTCTATAAACGTTCAGAAGTGTGATGCTGTCTGTGAGTGTCTGTCTCTGACAGGCGCTCACTTGTGTCTCACACGTCTGGGGCGCTGCCTGCAGGACTCCTGTGCCTCACCATGGCTCCTTCCAGCCCCAGGGTCCTGAAGGGAAAAACAAGCTCATAGGCTTGAGGCTTATTGAGGCCCTGAGGATTCCCTGTCTGTTGTCCTTCCAGGAAGCAAGACCAAACATCAGTCTGCTTCTGAGCCCGAGGTCTCCGGCTTATTCAACTTTGCCTTTATCGGCTTCGCTGGGAGCCGGTAAGACTCTCCGGCTGGTTTCTGTGGCTCTCGAACCACAGTTTCTGAGGCTATCCGAGCCGGCCGCCGGCTCCGACAAGATCTTGAACCCGTGAGCAGAAAACAAGATGGAGAGTCACCTTACGGCTTGGTCGCGTTCATTCTTACCGGATCTCCCTGTCATCTGGGCGCTCCATCTCATATTCTTCTGTCTCGCCGAGGTCTGATCATGACCTCTAGGTCGAGTGTGGTGATCTGCTACAAGTCTGAGGGCACTAGCTAGATGCTTCTAACCGACTCATCTCCTCGGCCAGATGCTTCAGAATCAACTGCAATCTCCAGAGCTCTGTAGCTCGGATCCGGGTTCCTCGGGCCGACTCAACCCGAGATCCGGGACACCTGTCACTTGACTCCGTCGTCGGCTCCTCGATTTCTTCCATGTTTTCTTCTCTAGAGTGCCGGACTTCCCTTTTCCTTCCCTCGGAGGAATCACCGGCCCGGCTGTCCGACGTCCGGCTCCGGGGGTGCCCGGCTGAGTGAGTTCGGCTCCAGCTCTGCCTCGGTGCCATCGACGCCGATGCCGGGGGTCTTACCGACCTCGAGCCGGGGACCTGGGGCTCTGCCTGACAGGGTACTTGGCTCTCATGCGACCTGTGGCTGGAGCTGCCCTCTACTCCGGTGTCACTCCGTGGTCCTACTCCTGTGTGCCTCCGTCCAGCCCCTCCTCACTCACTCCTCCATCCCCGAGAGAGCTCACTCCCTCATCCCGGACCTTGAAGTGGGGATTTCATCAGGAGCAGGCCTCTCCTTCCCCCTGGCAGGAAAGGCCTCGGAAGAGGTGGTGCTGAGAGTGGTCTTGAAGAGGCTGGTAAGGCCCCGTGCACATTGACCCCACATGATTCTGACCTTTCCCCGTTCCCCTTCTGAAGATGTTCTGAAGTTTGGCATTCCCCTTCTCTTAATTCCTCTTTTGGTTTCTGAAGAGGTCTCCTTGAAGGGCATTCTCAGAGCCCTTGAGGCGTTGGCTCTGGTCCTTCCACTCATCCTCGTGGAAGGGCCCTTTGAGCCCCTCATCCAGGGGGTTGCTAAAGGCGACCCCCTCTCTGATTCCCTGGACCCCCACTCCCAGGAGACCCTCAAATAATCAACCCCTCCAGCAGACAAGACTCCAACCCCAGGGAGACTCTCTGATGCTATGGTGGTAGCTGCTGCACAAAGAAGGTTATTTGATCCTTCCAGTGCCTGTCCATCCACCTAACAAAGGAGCTTGCCAAGGAACTGGGATGCAGAGCGGATGTTCTCCTCCATGACTAGACATGTAATTCGGATGTGGACCTTAGCGACGGCGGCAGGGTTCTCCTCAAAAGCGAGTGAAATGTCAAGACTCTTAAAATTCTTGGGTTTCAAAGCCAAGTGAAGTCGCCCAGCTGGCTATCGAAGCGAGGTTTCCAACTCCTCCATCACGCGGGTTTCCAAGAAAAATGAATGGAGGCGAGCAAACCCGCAATCTCAGGGTAGCCGCCGTAAACTGCGCCTCCTCTCCTATGCACGAGGGGGGCAAATTTCAAAACGCCTGGAGAAGGGGGCTGATGGATTTCTTGGAACCTGTCCCAAGGCTGAAAGAAACCTATTTGCCCTTCAAGGAGCCGGATGGCCAAGACCCTTTCTTTTGTGAAACCGGACTTTTTGGTCCACAAGTGGCAAGACCAAGGCCAGAAGGAAAGATGATGGCAAGACCCAATCTGCGTCCGACCAAGCCTCTCCTTTGCAGAGTGGTTCCCGCAGAGAAACCAGGAGCCAGAGATGGTAGGGCCAGCCCACAGAGGCAGTCCGCAGAACCAGGGCAAAGACAACACATCTTCCAGAGAGCCCTTTCAGCATCTGGTGTTGCCCGACTCTAGGGATTGTCCGGAAAGATGAGATGTCTATGCCTTTCAGCAGCTATCCTTGACACAAACACTGCCCGTGTGCCTGCCCATTTCGAAGGAATTCTATTCAGAAGGGGATCTTTTCCAGAGTCAATCAAAATCCCTTCAGTCCATTCACCTTCGAAAGGGATTCTATAGATTTTCTTATTTCAAAACTTCTGCTCAAAAAGTCAGTCAAAAGCCAGTGCCAGCAGACAAAGACGCTGATCAGCAATTGGAATTTCAAAATTTTAGTTCCAAAACTAAAACTGCTTGCCAATTTTGACCAGCAGTATCTTGGCTAGGAGGTCAAGAAAACAAGATTTAGGTGTTTCACGCTGGGGACTGGAGAAAGACCTGTTGGGTCATCTCCTGGATCTTAACAGATCTTCAAAAGAAAGGTACGGATGGATAAAATGACAGGCGCTCCAGAAAGATTTCTCCCCTGTCTGGAAGGAGGAACCAGTCATTTTCATAGACCTTCAGGGCCGTACTATCACATAACTCAGACAGGTGTTCAGAAGATTCCTGATGGAAGCTTCTCACCTGAATTCACTTCAAAGATTCCAGGTGTTTCATATTTTAGTTGACTAGCTCCTCACAGGTGGTATGAAGCATCCTGGTTCTGATGGCCATTCCAGGTGTTTTCGCCATTGTCAAAACCTGGTATCTCACAGAATTACCACAAAAGTCACACTGATGTATGTGATTAATACCTACATAGGCAAAGAATTTAGATACAACAAACATGTCTCTCATTCTGTTTTTAAAAGGATATCAGACATTCAAAATTACGCATTCTTCTTCTAGGTCTGTACAGGCAAAGCAATTCCTAGCTAAACAAATTATAAATCAGCAGCAGGACATCATACATTCACTCCATTGGCCCACTTCTTCTCAGCAGGTCCTTCGCAAAGCCATTGGGAGTCCAATGAGCAACCATGGAACTTCCAGTGTCACACCCCTCTCTCCCATTGGCCGAAAAAGCATGGCATGTGGTGGAGTGGTGGTCCTTAGCTCCTGTTGGGGGAGCCGTTTGTTCCACCTCCCATAAGCGTATGCTCCTGACAGCGGAGCAAGGGTCTTCCCCAGCTCCTGTGTTCCAGGGCAGGACATTCCCGGCACATGGCAACCAAACGGATGTTGAGCCTCCACAGGATGCCTCTCAGATGAGGAGCAGGGCATTAAGCGTTGCAAGGGACAGTCCAGGGCCTTCCCTTGCAGAAGCTTCTGGAGCCACTTGCAGACAATATGTCTGTGAGAGCCATCAACAAACAAAAGGCTTGAAGCCATCATACCCACCAATAATATAAACAAGTCTGCTGCTGGCAAGACACGAACAAAGTACAAGCGTTTTCTGATAACCGCGCACAGAGAAGGAAGTCCAATCACATTCGCGATTTCTCCTCATAGAGGGCTGATCATGCACACTTCTTCTTCTTCCCTCACTGCGTACATAGGAGATATTTCTCCAATCATGCCTCATTTTGCTGGGTGGCACTGCTACAGGCAGTGCCAGAGAATCTCAAACTCTAAGAGACTCTGTAGTGAGAGATGCGGGGACCAAGTAGGCAAGTTGGCCCGGGCGATCTTTTTTTCCCTTCCCCAAACTTTTCCATTTGATCTCTCTTGTAATACAGAAAGCCACTACCAAGAAGGCCCAGCGGGTCCTTATATTGCTCCTGGCCAAGGAACTCAGAAAGCATTTCCTCCCTCTTCATCTATTTCTTTCATTGGCGACCGTGGAATCTGGACCTAGTAGGTTCCCCTTTTTGATCCGATTTCTTTGTCCAGTTTCAAGAGTCCTGCCCTCTCTTCACCTCACTTCTTTCCTTCAATCACTCAGTTAGTTCATAGCTTCCTCTCTTATCTCACTCTGAGAGAATATTTTGATAAACTTCCCCTCATCCAGGCGGTTCCTCATTTTCCTGAGTAAGTGGAAAGCGATTGGCTTCTTTCTCCACAAGGAAACTACATAGATCCTTTCACCGCTTCCATCAACTAGTTTTGGAGAATATGCCATTGGAAAGGACATGAATCCGACTCTCCATCTACTCTTAAGGTTCTCTTTACAGCTGTTTTCCAGATTTTTCATGGTTCATCTCTAATGTCTCTTCCTAATGTCCCAGGCAGCTGCGAAAGCCTTTTTGAAGGGTATTTCCTACTCAGAATTTTCCTAAGAAATCCTCCTTAATTCGCCTACCTAAATTTACCCTCTGCTTCCTTGATTCTTTCCCGGAACCTGCAGCTTCATGTTTCCTAGTTCATCGCTCCTTCCTTCTTCTCTCTCTTTAGTTCGGCTAGAACATCAGCTCTTTATTTCAGAACTTGCTCTTTCTGGTGCAGTGTTCATCAGCTAGAAGTTTTTTTAAGGACTAACTTCCTAGTTGAACTAACCCATCCCTAAGAGCTAATCCAGGTTTCAACATCAAATCTACTGTCCCATCCTCCTGCCTATTTCTTTTTTCCCATCAAAGAATAGGGTCTGAACTGTCCCATCCTTTTTCTGGATGTTCATTTCAAATTACAATACTACTTGCAGTACAGACCTTCAACAATTTAGAAAATCCTGATCAAAGGGGTTAAACAATATTACACCAAGAAGATGCTCAAGTTCCAAAGGTATCTTTATCCAGATGGGACTGACAAAATACCTGTTATCTGTTAGACACAAAACACCTAATGCGCCTAAGCCTTTCCTAATTTTCCAGAGCCTTGGCTACTTTTTCCCTATTCCAGACCAGACCACCAGGCCTTGTTTTTTGTGCAATGACTGCCCTGCCTTCCTCAGCTTTTATTTTATTATAAGCGTTTTATTGCATAACTTCTATATATAGCCCACCTAATCATGAAGGGATTCACATTTAGATCAGGGGAGGTCATAGTTTCTCTCTACTCATCCCTCATCAGGCCCGTAATTGAGTACAATGCCCCTTTTGGGATGTACCTTGCCAGACACCTGCAGCAACTGGAAAGACCCCAAAAGTACCTCACCAAGAGGATCAAAGGGCTCAAACAGATGCCATATGCTGCCCGGTTAAAGAAACTCCAGCTCTACTCAGTGGCATACCGCCAGTTCAGAGGCGATCTGTGCCTGACGTATAAAGCCATGTCTAACCTGGAATTAATGGACATGCTGCACCTCAGAAAATCGAAATCCCATCGAGCTACGCGCTCGAGACTAACCTCAGCACAGAAATAAATAGGACATGCTGGGGGGACAGATTCATAACCCAGAGGCTCCCTTCACTCTGGAATAAAATCCCAGTCCAGGTTAGGCAGAGTCCCTCATTGACTCTCTCCAAGAGGAATCTTGAGTGGATGGGAGATCGCAGGTTTACCCTGGGTATCACTTCTGTGTCACTGTTAGACAGAGGCACAGTATACTAACCTCGAAAAGGGCGAAGCAAAATTCATTTAAAATGGGTGGCGAAAGCCAAACACTCTGGCTAGGCTTATAAATGCCCTAGGGCAGATAGCCTAGTATGAACCTATGAACTAACTCTGGGCAAGACAGCAATCCAAATTGTAGCTTGCTCCAGGATTCCCACTCCTCATTTTTTGATACACTGGAAAATATTAGGGTACAACCCAACACCCTAATAATGGGCGATTTCAACTACCCCACCATTAACTGGGAAAACTACTCGTGTACCAACTCTTTTGCTCAACGTTTTCTGGAATTCATAAATTCCAACACCTTGGATCAAGTTATTCACACCCCCACCAGGGACAGGAATATCCTAGACCTGGTCATTTCCAACATGGGTGACCGGTATTCTACACCAGAGGTCAATTCCTCGTTGGTCAGATATGAACACAAGCTAATCACCCTAGACATCCACATCCCGCACCCACCCCCCCCCCACCCCCCATTAGGGGAACCACCATAAAAAACTTCTCCAAAGCCAAATTCACACTTAAGACAGAAGTGGCAAACTTCATGACACCCATGTAGATGGAAAATAGAGGTACGACTGCTGAATCCTACACAAATGCACTTTATAAGCACTTACACGACTGCATGGATCGTGCTATCCCTAACAGACCCAAGATGCTATCCTCCAAAAAAAGGAAGCCAATCTGGTGGTCCTCTGCCATAAACAAACTCTACAACAGAAGAAACTGTTGCAAAAAAGAGTAAAATCCCGTGACTGGAGGAACTCCCTGGTCAGCCTCAGTAAGAAGCTGAGATCCCTCATAAAATCCTCCAAAGGTAGTTACGAAAATAAAATTGCCACTGACTCCAAAGACAACCATAAAGCATTCTATATCTGTCCAGAATTTCAATGGCAACACTCAGATCTGCTCTGAGTTACAGCACAATGGCACTAAATATACAGAACCAACTAATATTGCCAACATCCTGGCAGATGGGTTCAGTGCTAACTTTACCCCCCCTCTCATCCCGTAGAGGGCCCATCTCTGTACCGGAAGAATGCAATGTTCCTGTAATTACGGCTGCACAGGTAAAAAAAAAAAAAAAAAAAAAATACACTCCAAAGCCAAGAACACAGCATCCATGGGACCTGGCAATATCCCAGGATGCATTCTACACGAACTACAGAACAAACTGGCACCCCACCTAAGTACCATGTTCAATCGAACAAAGACATTGGTAATCTCCAAAATCTGGACCCCACCCAGTTCGGGTTTGTAAAAGGCAGATCATGTCTCCTAAACCTGATAGACTTCTTTGAAGCGGTCACCAAAGCCATAGATGAGGGTAAGGTGGTTCACACAGCCTATCTAGATCTCACCAAGGCTTTCAACACCATCCCGCACTCGAATTAATAGATAAACTCACTAAACTAGGTATAAATCCCCATGTCGCAAGATGGTTTGCCAACTGGCTCACGGACAGAACCCACGCTGTTAAAAGTAGCAGACTCCAAATCCGACTTCAGACCAATGACAAGTGGAGTACCACAAGGTTCAGTACTGGGTCCCCTCCTGTTAGCCTGTACTTCAGAGAAGTAGATACCAAACCCAGAAGGTCTTTGGCTAACGAAGTTTGCAGATGACTGTAAACTTGGAGCCATAATCGAAACTCCTAATGATGTGGACATCTTACAAAAGGGCCTCACTGAGACAGATGCATGGTGTCAAAGCCATGGCCTCAAACTCCGTGCCAAAAAGTGCATTGTTATCCCCTTTGGTAAAAACTCTATACCCATGAACTACCACATAGGTGGTAGTCTACTTAACTCCGAAAGTGTGAGACCTTGGGACACAGGTGGACAGTAGTCTCTCCTTTGATAATCACATTGCCACAGTAGTCAGGAAATCCTTCTATGTGGCATACCTCATCACAAAAGTTTCTCATCCAGAAAGAGGTCATTGTTCCCCTCTACTCATCACTCCTTAGACCCATTATAGAGTACAATGCCCATTTTGGTATGCATCTCAAGACATCTACAACAATTGGAAAGGCCACAAATACCTCACAGAGGATTACTGGCCTCAAGCAGATGCCCTACTCGGTCTTACACTCAAGCTTTACTCTGTCGCATATCGCCTATTCAGAGGTGATCTCTGCCTAACATACAAAGCTATGTCAAACCCAGAGCTGTTGGACATGCTCCACTTAAAGAAATCCCAATCCCTCTGAGCTACACTCTGTAGGGACCTAAGCCTTGTCACCACAATAAACCGAACATGGAGGGATGGATTCCTGTCCCAGAGACTTCCCATACTCTGGGACAGACTACCTATCTATGTCAAACAGAGCTCCTCATTGGCACTCCAAGAAAGATTTTGATTGGATGGGAAATAGGAAATACACCCCGGGGAAAACATCTGTGGCTCTGCTTGACAGGGGCACAGGGAAAATAATTTTATTGGATGACAAAAGCCAGGTACCTTTTTGGCTAGGATTATGTAGGCCATAGGGCCAATAACCTAGTACCTACCTATGAACCGAAGAGTCATCCAAAGGGTTCTGACTGAACAACAAGGAATCAGAACCTATTCATGCTTCTCTTTGGTGCCAAAAAAGACAGGGAACGTGTAACTGATCCTAGATCTGAGCAGTCTGAACCTGTTTATCAAGAAGTCGAAGTTATGAATGGTTACAGTTCAGCCCTTACTGCCACTACTACACAAGGATGATTGGATGTGCAACATAGAAGATGCGTATCATCATAAGATGAACAGGCACTCTAGGAGACATTTGCGCTTCTAGCTGGGAGCCAGTTATTACCAATTCAGAGAACTGCCCTTTGGACTCCACCACCCCTCAGGTGTTTACCAAATGCATGTCAGTGGTGGTAGCTCACCTAAGACTGCAAGGATTCCAGAAGTTTCCGTACTTGGACAGTTGGCTCAACTGCACCAACAAGGCATCAGCTTCTTCAAACCACACAGTACCTCCTACAAATTTTCAGTCATCTGGGAATCGCAATAAACTTAGAACATCAAAACTGCTTCCTGTACAGAACAAAGAGTTCATAGGAACTCAACTGAAACACACACATCACACAAGTAGTGCATTGTGCCAAAGCATGTAATATCCCTGAGATAGCAAGTTCAAGTGTTAGTGGATATGCTCTGTCCACGTTCACAACTAATTTTGAGACCTCTAGGATCTGTCAGCACCCATAATTTTAGTACCACTATCAAGGTTCTTCATGTGAACACTACAATGGACTGTAGCTGTTCAGTGGTCTGTTGTGTACCAACCACCATCTGTTTCTATCAGACTAGCCCCAATTTGCAATCTTCACCTCCTGTGGTGGATACTGATAAATGACATATATCTGGGCAGGCCCTTTTCTCTTCCCCCTCCAATAGCCATGGTGACCACGGACGCTTCCCTGTTGGGGTCAGGGGGCATTCAAGGAAGATTAGTCCGACACGTGGTTCACAATCGAGACCAAGTTGCACATCAGGGTCCTAGAGATGAGCAGTCCTTCTGATGTTACAAGTCTTTCATGACTGTCTCCATCTGGGAATGATAGCAGTTCATACAGACTGTCAGTAGTCTGTATCAATAAATGGGGGAAACTGTTCATATCCCTTGTGCCAGAGAGGCCATGAGAGTGTGGAAATGGGTGATCTATTCAAGTCACTTTTTCATTGCAATGCACATTCCTGCGGAGATCAACATATTGGCAGAGAGACTAAGCAGATTTATCTCGAGTCCACACAAGTGGTCCCTGAACCAAGCAGTAGCAAACCAAATATTCAGCCAATGGGGCCAACCTTGCTGCAGTATCTGTGCCTCCCCTGAACAGTAAGTGCAGCAAGTACATCGCTCTGATCCACCTCCAGCCTAGGAGTCACCAAGGGATGCTCTAGTGCACGATTGGCCTCAGTCTCCTGTATGTTTACCCTCCAATACGTCTGATTCCAAAACTCCTACAGAAAGCCAGCAGGTTGAAGAGCGCTATGATCCTTATTTGCCTCCTTCTGGCCTCATCAGATGTTCCTCTTGATTGTGACGACCATTCTTTACTCTTGTCCAGTAGTCAAGGAGCCTCAATCCTCGGCACTATCACCAGTGAGAGATGGTCAGTAAAACAGGAATGGATTTACACATTTTTTTCAACTGCAGCTCTCTGCATCTAGCACAGTTTTCTCCAAGAGCACACAGGGCACCCACTCCAGACTTGGGATTGGACTCTGTCTCTCTAGATCCCAAACAAGACTCAGTTTGGAACACTGTGTCCTAGTTCCATGTAGCTGACACCCACACCTGGGTATTTCATTTTCACACACACACACACACACACACACTCACGGGAAAGGCTGGTGCAGATTTTCTAGCTGTACCCCTTCAGCCCTGCTGCCACCAGTCAACCAATGTCAGGCTGTTGCAAGATTCCAATTATACTGAGTAAAATCAATGCTAACATAAATGGTAGAATGTAACCAAAGTAGCCAGGCTTTTTCGGAGTGGCCAAGGCGTTACTTAAATAAGTACAGGTACTCTCAAGATACTAAAAATATTCTGTAAAAGATGAGCCACCATGAAAGGTATAGAAATATATAACAATTAATAAAATAGAAAACATGAGAATACTAAATATCAAAGTACAATAAGCATTAGAGTTTCAGTCACAGGAGAAATTAAAATGACACAGTTGGACAGATTCTAACAGAAGTAGAAAAACACTAATAAACAAGTCTCACTGTATTTTCTGACTGTCTAAAGAATAACTGTTCCATAGCTAACTTAATACAGCAAGGCAAGATAGGATGCTGAGATGCTTGCTTCCACAAGGCAAGGTGATGAGCTTCCAACTAACTGAACTCAACTAACTGACTCATAGATTTTTATGTCGGGTTCCAAAGAAAACAAAACCAGCTGCAGTGAGAGTTCCATCCTCTCAGTGCTGGTTATAGAATGACATCACATTTGATCAGCTGTCTCTGGTGCAGTACACATTCAGAGCTTTGCTAAGATCTGTTGCAGTATTTGAAAATTGTAGAACAATTTCAAAAACTTCTACTCTTTACTTCCAGAATACTTTATAAACATTTCATCAGTTATAATAACACTGTTGATACATTTTTAACACAAGCATCTGTACCAAGTCAGAGTGGTAGTCAAATGACACAAAATATATTTACAAAACTCCAGCTAGCTATGCCAGCATATGTTACACATGCACTGCCCTATTTCGCTGGCACAGATGGCAGTTCCTCTCATTGTCACATCTCTCCCCCTTTGAAGACTCAAGCTATTTTTTTCAAGTGACCTTGGAAAACAATTTGCTTGAGTGAAATGGGCTTGCCTGGGAACATATCAACCTATACCCGGTCTTGAGAGTCCATCACCATTGGCGGTGTAATCTGGACTGGCTAACACAGGGGGTCCTCCAAAAGCCACTTTAGGGTTTTGGAATGCCTGCTCGCAGGCTGGGGTCCACAGTACCTTATCTGTCCTGTTTTTTTCCTTGTTAGGTCTGTGAGAGGAGCAGCTATTGTATTATAATTGGGAACAAACGTTCTGTAGTACCCTGCTCTCCCCAAGAATGCCCTCAACTGTTTTTTGCTAACGGGGACAAGCCGCGCCTGCATTGCTTCCACTTTGGTAGGTTCTGTAATAATCTTACTTCTCCCCACTCTGTCCCAGGTAGGAGACCTCCACCATACCCACCTGACACTTACTGCTTAATGGTCAACCCTGCCCTTTGCTGTCTACCCAGGACCTCCCTGACATGCTGAGGCTTCATTATATTAACATAGTACAATTTGTGCCCCTACTTCCTGCCTAGCAGGTTTACGATATAATTAACAATACTGACCTTCCTTACCACCTCAAAGGGTCCCTCCCAAGCTGCCTGCAGCTTATGTCTGACAGGAATGAGCTGTATAGCAGACTGTCCCACAGCATACACTCAGGCTCGAGGATTCCTGTCGTAGCAGACTTTTTCTGCTGTTGGGCTCCTGCCAGGTTCTCCTGGGCTAAGCCTTGT
Source organism: Protopterus annectens (assembly GCF_019279795.1). Classification (NCBI taxonomy): domain Eukaryota; kingdom Metazoa; phylum Chordata; order Ceratodontiformes; family Protopteridae; genus Protopterus; species Protopterus annectens. The sequence goes on along the minus strand of NC_056750.1, from coordinate 75,049,551 downwards.
CCTGCGGTTTAGGACGTGCTACAACAGACTCCTTGTGGGATTCACACTAACCCTGCCACTCAGCAGGAATCAAACCTAAGGGCCCCCTCACCCATGCCCATACAGCAATTCAAAGGGTGAACAACCTATGGGTTCCTGGGGCACCTCTCTGTATGCAGACAATAGATGGTGCAAATATTTGAACCACTTTCTGAAACTGGTCTGCAAATGCCCATAGCATGGTCTTTAGTGTAGAGTTTAACCTCTCAACAAGACCATTAGTCTGGGGATGGTAGGGGGTAGTCTTTAGCTGCTTCACCCCACAACACTTCCACAGACAAGCCAATGAGTCTGACATGAAATTGGAACCCCTGTTAGTATTTCTCTTGGGAACCTACCTTGCTGAAAATCTGTAACAAAGCATTTGCCACCTTCTCTGTCTAGATGGAGGACAGAGACACTGCCTTAAGGTATCTAGTAGCATAATCTACTACCACCAGGATATACTTCTTCCCTGTGGAACTTGGGGTACTCAGTCCCCACAATGTCCATAGCTACCCTCTGAAACAGCTCCTCAATCACAGGCAAAGGCATCAGTTTGGGCTATAGCTACAAGTGCCAGACAGGCTCTGGGCATGACCAGCTGCTGTATTACCTCACCCTATAGCCCTCCCTCAGGGGTCTAGCCTCTATACAGTAACCCTTTGTTCCAGTATACAGACAGCCCTTTTCCTTGAGCATCAGTTGCCTCCTTAGCTACCTCCTTCAAGCCTCATAAGGTTGGGTCTGATAGCTGAGCCTGTCTCAACTCTACCTTTGTGACCTCTCCCAGCTCCACTTCCACATGAAGCCTAGTATCTTCTGATAGTGGTGCCTCACTGTCAGCCTGGGTATTACCACTCGCCTGTATCCTTGCAGTCACCCTGTCCCCCGTACATCAGTACCTTACTAACACCTGTGGCTTACTTTCAGGTTCACTGCTACAGGGTAGCTGCCTCCCTGATATAGCCACATCACTAGCCCCAGCTTCAGGTGTGGGGTCTGTCTGGGTCTCCCCCAGCCTCCCAGACCTACTTGCATGTCTCCAAGCCTGACTGAGTGTAACTGCATGCACACAAAGTGCTGTATTATCAAAATCATTCTCTGTCAAGACATCTCTCGGAATATCCTCAAATACGACCACCTGCTTGCTTCCTTTTCCACCTTCCCATTCAAGTGAACCCTGGCCAAAGGAACTTGGAATAGGATCCCTCCTAAAGCTCTGATTGGAGTAGATTGTCCAATCAGATACTGCTCCTCTAACTACTGCAGGCTTCACAATGGTTACATGTCTCTTAGCAGTGGCCTGTCTTCCATCCACTAAAATAGGATGAAACTCTGATAGTTTGGTACCCCTGTTGTCTCCAGACAATTTAGTACTGGCATGCTGTTATTCCCACTTGCTGGCTCCTTCATCTTTTGTTCCTCACCTTGCTTGAGTTGACATTTGTATGCTACATGGCCCCTCTGGTTGCATTTAAAACATCTACTCCATTATCGTGGCCGTGTACCTCAACTTGTGGCTTCCCCTGTTACTGGTAGACTCTGCTGGCATGATTTAGACTGTCCACCATGGGTTCCTTTATATCCATGTGCAGCACTGGGTATCTGTTTCTTGTGCACTGATGCCATGCTTTCCAAGTAGAGATCCCTTTTCTCCCCAGTTGATCAGGAGAGTTGCACTGCAGGCCTGCCAACCAGATTCTCATGTCCTCCAGGCAAAGTACTAAGGACTTGTTCTCGCACCTAAAGGTCTGCCAGCCTTTCAAAAGTGGTGACCTCACCCCCCCCCCCCACCTATGAAAATAAGCGTTTAACTCAGCAATGTAATCCCATACACATTCGTCTGCCTTGCATCTATGCTCACAACTTTTTTTCTGTAAACTTCAGGTGTTAACTTAAAACATTCCAATAAACATTGTTTTATTTTATCATAGTTTAAACAATCAGTATCAGACAATTTAGAAACAGCAGTTACAGCTTTACTGTGGAGTAAGGGGGTCAGAAACCGTACCCAGAGCCCTTGGCCAAAATTATACTGTTTACATACCCTTTCAAATACGGTACTTCCGCGGTGGTGCAGCGGTAGCGTTGTTGCCTCACAGCAAGAGGTTCTCCCGTTCGATTCTTGTCTGGAGTGTGGGGAGTGCCTTGTGTGGAGTCTGCATGTCCTCCCGCCGGTTGGGTGGGCGTTCAAAAGACATGCGTAAATGGGCGTGCCTTCGGTGAAGGTTGAACATCAAGCTGGCACATCGGCGTTCGTGAAAAGCTACTGCCAATCATTAGCAGACCGGAATTCTGCTGTAGCGACCCCTAACCGGGAAAAGCTGAAAGACATACAACAACATACCCTTTCAAATACATGAATAAAACTATCAAAATCATGACCGTCTGTAAACTGTGGAAGAAAGTTTCTGACTTTTATTATTCTGTGGTTCAGTTATTCCCTTCCCAATTACCTCCATGACCCTGCCGAAGAGTCATTATCTCCCTCTCATGTTGGTGCTGTTTCTCATTTTCTTCAGCCTCAGAATGCCAGTGTCTCTGATCTCCAAATGCTGCAGTCTCTCTCCTGATTCTAATTGCATCTGCTTCTCCAGTCGTTTGGCCTCCAGTTCAAGTCTCTAACTCCAAATGGATTTTTAAGTCCTGTAAGGAAAAGGTGGAACTGTCCTGTTTCTGAAGACTGCACATCCGCATCAACAGACTGGTTGCTTTCAGGGTTGCTGGTCTGTGCTGCAGCTGTGACCAAGGCTGAAATTTCCTCTAGTTAGGTTGGCATGCAGGAGTCCTTTGGCTTCACACACCTTGGCCAACTGGTTCTTTGTCAGCTTGCTATAATCCTCTGCTGACATCCTTACCTGCTTTTCCTGACTAAACTAACAAAAATAAATAAAACTGTTGTGAAAATGACTGTTTACCTTGTGGCTGTTGAGAGTGAACACATTTTCAGTGACAACTGCCCACCTGATACTGAAGTTCAAATAATATCCCACCCAGCTGCCACCAATATTTGATGGTTCCCTACTCCAGGCCGGCAATCAAGGAGACTCTGTCCTCATCGTTGACTCTGGTGAGGGATAGTCGGTAAGCAAAGATGGATTCACACAGTATTTTCAGATGCAGCTCCCTGCACCAAGCACAGTTTCCCTTAAGTGCACACAGGGAGCATGCTCCAGATCTGGGGCTGGACTATCTTTATTTCTCCAGGCCCACACTGACCACTTTGGAGCTTGTGTCCCTCTTCCCAGTAGCTGACACACACACTTAGATATTTGAGTTTCACACGCACGCATACACACCTGGGAAAAGCTGGCAAAGATTTGCTATTTTTGCCCCTTTCTGCCCAGACTCTTGAGGTAATCTCACTGCCACCGGTCAGCTACCTTAAGGCTGTTATAAAGGGTACCCAATTATACTGTGCAGAATTAATACTGATGCAAATGTTAGGGTGCGACTAAAACAGCAAGGCTTTCAGGAGCAGCCACAGTGCCACTAAAATGAGCACAAGGACTCTCAAGATAAAAGTATTCTCTAAAGGATCAGCAACAATGAAAGGTATTAAAATATTTAATGATGATTAATAAAACAGAGAACAGCAGTTAGTTTCAACCACAGAGATATAAAAAATAATACAGTTGGATAGTTTTTCACAGATCCAGAAAACAAAAACTTTTGTCACTAAATGTCCCTGACTGACTAAATTACTGTTCCCTGACTACTTACTAAAAGGCAAGCTGATTTGTGCTGATTTTCTTACCACAGCAAAAGCCAGATGATGTCTGTGTGGATGTGGGAGATGTATACCTGTCAGAAATATTTCCTGTCCGGTTCTAAAGTGCTGCTGTGAGAGTTCCAGAGAAACCAGGAGCTGGTTAGAGGATGGCATCACCTCTGGTTTACCTAACTCTGGTACAATACACACACACACAGCTTTAAGATCTGTGATAGCATCTGAAAGGTATAACGCAATTTAAACTTTCTACCCTTCCAGTGTTCTCTAATAAACATACACTTATCAGTTACAATAATACAACGTAATATACATATATACATTCTCTGTCCAGCTGGACCTACTGTTGATGCATTTTAACACAAGTAACTTTACAAATGTATTTTTAACTCTAACATCTGTCTGTACAAATCAGTGCAATAGTCAAATAACATAAAATTCTTTACAAAACTCCAGCTAGCTATTCTGGCATATGTACTGCCCTACTCTCCCTGGCACAGATGGCAGTAACTCATAACATTACATGTGATACTACAGGAGCTATGCCATAAGGGCCAGCTCCCAAACGTTTTTACAGAGAATTTTGTCATTATACAATAGCCTGTAGTTGCTCCATCTGACCCTGATACTGTAGGAGCTGTGCCACAAGGGCCAACTCCCCAAATGTTTTCATTGATAATTCTGTCATTGCACAATATCCTGTGGTCACTGCATTCAACCTCAGTATTGCAGGAGTTCTATCACAATGGTCACACTTGCCACTACTTATCTCCTCCCCACACTTCTTATGGTGCTCCCATCCTTATTAACCTTCAGGCATCACAAAAATCAAAACTTGAAGAATGCTCTAACAAAGTTGGTAAATTTTCAGCAAATACCTTTTTCAGAACCCACCGCTGTATAGCACTAAAAAGCCTAAATTGGTTAGAACTACCCCATCAACTAACATGCACAGCTTCTTGCAACATGTAAAATTATCTAGAATCGGTCTACTTGTCCAGCACTAAATACCATTCCACACAAGTATGTTCCTAGTTGGTCATTATGATCCAATGACCAAAAACTCCTTTCTGTCCACAAACCTACTAGATCCAAGTATTATCTGTACTTGTACTATGTTGCTAAGGCCTGAAACTCATTACCTGTATCCATCAGGTCAATAACCCTCCCTCCCATCGTTCAAAACCATTCTGAAATACTTCCTAGCCAAAAACTGTCTCTGTTCTTGCTCAACACCAGGATAAACCATATCCCTAAATATGAACAAATACCTATTCGTACTTTACATCTTTTTATTCTCCCTTCTCAGTCACTTCCTTACTTTTATCAGGTTCTTTTTTTCTGTCTTTCTCTCTGAATATACCATAAGCATTTTTTTCTCACTTCAAATTGCAGTTCCTGTTTATATTACACTAACTTAACCTGTACTTTCTCTACAAACTGGCTAAAATTTATTTAACTATTAAATCATTGTTATATAATTGGTATCTATTCTTAACCAATGTTTTCATATTATGTCTGATCTGGTATAATTATTTAGCCTGTAGTTTGTGTATTATTTTTAAAGATTGTAAAATTGTTTTTAAAATGTTTTGTAATACTTAGGAGCTTTTCTCCCTGGGCCTCCGCTGAAAGTGGGCTCCTATCCATTTGGACTTTCTTGGTAATCAAATGTCAGGAAATAAATAAATCTCGCTGTTATGACATGTTTTCAGAGGAAAGGAGCTTACCAAGTCCCTCTCGGGTAACTTATCTTCAGAGATCCAGACGTCACTGGAGATGTAGGTGTGTACCTTACAGTCCATGTCTAAGTATCTATGTATCTGCTTTCCAATGCAGCTGATGGTATGACTAGTGGCAGGCACCAGCATAGCTATACACCATCCAACCTTGACGTATATATGTGCAGTTTCACAGAAGGCTTCAAGATGTCTTTCATTAATGCTCTTTTTAATGGCTCAACTCTAGTCAGACTGAAGGGAAAGCAAACTCTCATCAGGAAGGAACAGGAACGTGAGACCCAATCCATTTTTCCTCCCCAAAAAGAAAAGGACCTTTTGAAGGAACCAGGAAGGGTGAAATACTTTGGTTTTGAACTCGGAGATTTAGCTATGATGCTGCTGCAGCCAACTTTCCCGGTGCAAAATGGGATAGCTTTAACGGACATTGCACAAAAGGCAGAGGCAGCCCTTTCACCAATAATACACAACAGGCAGAGGTAGCCCTTTCACCAAGAATCCCTGTCAGTGCTTCTGAAGGGTTGCCTGACTGCTGCTGTCTGGAGCCAGTCAGTGAGTGCTTGTCCCTGTATCCTCTAGCCTGGCAGGTCATCACACAAGGTCTGTGGGTGCAGAGGATAATCACCAGAGGCTGCATTATTCCCATCTTGCCCCTCAAAAGAAAATTCCCGTGTGATGCGGTAAGATGAAATCCACAGAACTAAAATGCCGCTAGAAAAAAAGTCATCCAGTAGGTTCCTTCAAACCATTCAGGATCCAGTCTATTCTAGGTTCTTTTTAATTCCAAAGAAAACAGGGAACCTAAGGCCGATCTTGGACCAGAGCCAGTTCACTCAATTTGTAAAACAGACAAAATTCCAGATGGACAGTACTGTCCATTCTACCCCTGCCAAGAAAGGACTACTGAATGTGCTCCATAGATCTCCAGGATGTTTACTTTCATATCAAGATAGTGAAGCAGTCTAAAAGATTTTCCATTTCCAGCTGGACGCCAGACATTTTCAGATCAAGGCACTGCCCTTTGGTCTCACCATAACCCCCCTGAGTGTTAAACAGATGTATAGCAGTGATAGCAACATACCTCAAACTACAGGGGTACCAAGGTGTTCCCATATTTAAACAATTGGCTCCTTACCACACCAACCAAGGATCTACTAGTCCAGTGCAGGTACTACTACTTCCACCTTGCCCTGCAGTTGGAGATCAAAGTCAGTCTTATAATGAGTTGGCTGATACTGACATGGCAGGCTAGAATTTATCAGATGTCACCTGGATACAGTTTCTCAGATAGCCAAACTTCTACAATCCAGAGTAGTGTTCCTCCATCAGGCAGCTTTGGAGGTTGCCATCCTTGTCCCCCATCTAGACATGCCCTCAGACTGTTAGAATTGTTGGCAGCTTCTATCACTCAGATTCCTCAAGCAAGGTACTACATGAGTCCTACAGTGGACTTTCATTTCAGTGGTCCTTGATGTCTCAACCTCAGCATGCATTGATACTCCTCACACCAATATGTAGGAAACCTCAATTGGTGATCTCCACCATAGTTCAGAGGGTCAACCTTTTTCTCCACCATCTCTGGTGGACATGTTACCACAAATGTTTCCTTACTGGGTTGCGTGGGACATTTGGAAGGGAAGACCGTTTAGGGTTCCTGGTCAGAGACAGAGGCCCTTTTTCACATCAATGTCTTGGAGAGGAGGGCAGTCTTTCTAGCATTGCAGGCCTGCCAGGGCTCCCTCCCCAAGTGTGTTATCCCTGTTCTGACAGCATGGCAGTAATCTGGTATATCAACAAACAGGGAGAAACCCGATCATATTCACTTTGCTGAAAAGCCATCAGGGAGTGGCAGTGAATGACATCTTCCTTTTGCTTTCTCATTGCAACACACACATTGAGATTTCCATTGCCGGACAACCTGAACAGTTCTGTTTCCTGCCCCGAGTGGTCCCTCAATCAAATAGTGGTGACTCAGAACTTCAGTCACTAGAATCAACCTTGCTGTGATCTGTTTTGCTTTGTACCTAAATAAATGCAGAGGGTAGTTTGTACTGATCCCTTCAGTTCAAGCACCAAGGGAGCTCTAGTCCATAGTTGACTCACTGGTCTCCTTTACGCCTTTCCCCATAAAGTATGTTCATCATATTGATCACTGCTACAAGGAGCCTTATATAACAGCCAGACAGCTTCCAAAGCTTCAGGGCACTTTCCACATGTCCAAACTGTCAAGCAACTCAAGTAGAGCTGATTAAAAGACAAGATCTGATGTCAATCTTCATTCATTCTTGACAAATGGGGTTCGGTTCAGATATCTGAACCAACTTGGCCATTAGTACAGCTCAAACCAGCCAAAACTCTCGAGCTTCACCTCTACCCAGAAACTCTCTCAATTACCCCAGATTGATACTTTCCGAAATGGTCACATTCAACTAATACTAGAGCATTTGTGGGATTAGGTAAAATTGTTGCTTTCTCTTCAAATTTTTCTTTTATCTATTCTTTCTCGTTACACTTGGTGTATCATCCACTTACAGGAAGATCGTAGTATTTGTCACAGCTTCAGCCACAGGGCTTTGGTGGAAAGGTGTAATAAGTTAATTCTAAAAGGACTTTTGCCTTCAGCCTTTGGAGAAGCCTTATCCACTGCAGACAAAGTGAAGACAGATATTTCATCCCCTTCCTCCTCTTCATCTGTTGACAAATCAAAATAGAGAAGTATATCGGTTCCGACATTCCCATGTCCCAAAAGCCAAAAAATTGAAGACATCTGTTCCAAAAGTTTCCTTGGAACCAAAAGCATCTGCTACTGACACTTTGGTGCTGACATCTTCCATTTCGGCACTGGTTACAATATCGAATCCTTCAATGTCGAAAGTCTCAGCACAGGAAATGGCAACTGTCTCACCGACTAAGACCTTTCTGCTCAGAACATCTTATTCTCCATCAATAGATGCCTTTGCTGGGGAACTTCCAGAAGTATTTTTGCAGAGAGCTAAGTCCCCTTCCTTTGTCGGTCCTTTCCACCAAAAGTCTTAGAAGTCGACGTGGAGATGCTGTTGAATAAAATTTTGTGGGCTAGATGGCTTTCAGGCCCATGTTTAGTACCGATTCCCTATGGCCTTGGTACCAAGACTTCCTTCACTCCACTGACTACTCCTCCTCTAACCTCCTCGGAGGCCGTAAAGTCCTCTGTTCCGATTCTCCTGGCACAGACTGTGTCAACTCTGGAGTTGTTTGCTTCTTCGGAGTCTGCAGTTACACTGGGCTCTTATTTCTGAACCAGAGATCTCTTTAAGCCATGGCTACCTTATTGGTCCCAGGGAGCAGGTCTGGACTCCAGCTTTTTCAGAGCCATCCATCCCTGCTGCTTGGGGCTTCAGCTTGTTAGTTTTGCTCTGGCTTTGGTCTCGAGGGTTGGTTCTCGAGATGGGGGAGGTGACCCCGGTCCCGAGGCAGTCTTTCTTGGTTCCAGGCTCCCTTCCCTCTTCAGGGGAGCTGGCCTTCGAGGCTATGCAGAGGGCCCTTTCTCTTGTGGAGACTCAGTTGGCACCTACATCCTTGGAACAGGTACCCCCCTCTAGATCTACTATTCCTCCTGTCGCTCCTCTGGGACAGTGGGTGCTGAAACCTCACAGGTGTCACAGCCACAGGTACTGTCTTCCTCTGATATCAACATATTATCCCCCTGAGGAGGTCCCTCAGAAAAAGAAGTGCAAGAGGAAGCACTTGAATTCCCCCAGGAATCTGTCACCGAAGATGCAGATTTTGATGAGGGGGAAGGGACCCCATGGTCACCCCCTGGGAGACATCTTGGAAATTCTAAAGCAGAGGGGTGGCTGGAAGTCCCAAAACCCTTCCTGTGAGGAGTCTGTTTACCTGCAGACATTTGTCATCCGCCCATCTACTTTTTGGGTGACTGTGTGCTGCTGAACTCATTCAGTTGATTTTGCAGTGGGCATGGAAGGCTCCTGAAACCTTCAAGGCCATCCCCAGAAGACCAGACCAAGACATTTCCACACCTGCAGGCAAACAGTTTTGGGTAAAGGGTCTTGCAGTTGATGCTGTGGCCATAGTGGTCGCCACTAAGAAGAAACTAGCAGAGGAGAATTCCTCTGTCCATCCACCCAACAAGGAGTCCTGGGCTATGGACCAATTTAGGAAGTGGGTCTACGCTTCATCGACCTTCGCCATAAGGTCCTTGAGTTTTTTGGCACATTTTACCAGATTCCATCGTTATCAGACACCCTAGTGCGAGCTGTAGCTGAGGGAGTCCAAGAGAAAGTGGCTTCCCAGTTAGCCACACTGGAGTCTGTGTCCAATTTGTCTGAGGCTGATTGCCCATACAGGCGAAGGGACATATAGAGCAGCGGGTACAGGCATAGCCATTAGTTGACGCACCTGGATGTGATTTTGTGGAACCATTCAAGTCTTCTTTCATCAGTGCTGTTTTTCATGGAACATCCTTATTTGGCCTGAAAGTGAAAGAAAACTCTATCCAGATGTGAGAAAGTTGGTAAGACCCTTTCTGCTGTGGGCATATGTTTCTTCCACCCCACAAAGGTCATTTTCTAGGAACCAGAGAAGTGGTGGAAAAATGTGGTTCAAAAAATCCCAAGGGCCTTTCCAAGAAACATGGAGGAGCTCTCTGATCTTGTAGCACAGGCAGGTATGACCCTAGCCTTGAGTAGCATCCTGCCATCACCCAGAATTATACCGCAGTACAATGAGAAAATGATTGACTTCAACAATTGGCTAAGCTTCTGGTGTCATTCTAAGGGGATCCAGTATCTGTCTGCGTGGGATGACATGATCGACAGACCACGATGCTTTGCCAGAGATTGCCTGCACCTGTCACCCGTGGGATTCCGGATACTGGCTAAGGTTCTTGACACCCCGTAGTGCCTTTTTAGGTAAGGTTCAAATGACAAATTTACCACCGTGACAGGTACAAGCAAGCAAAATCTGAGGGTAATGCTACTCAAGTCTAAACCTCAAAATGCACTCACTCGAGGCACTCCTTAAAATGGAGAACATCAACATCTGTGCAGTGACCTGGCTTAAGGCTCCAGAGAGCACCACTGCATTACCAGGCTATAATTCATATCACACCTTTCAGCCACCTAACCTGGACCAAAACACTAAAGGCGGAGGCATGTCCATATTCATTAAGGATATCCACACCTCCAGGCTAGTTGCTAGCATAATGCATCCGAGATTATCCAAGTGCAATCAGGGCCGGCCTTAGCCGAAATGGCGCCCTTTAAGCCCCACCCACACCATAGTTATGAAACACCCCTATTTGAGCCACACCCACAGGGTCACTCCCCAAGAAAGCCACGCCAGTCATTTCCTTAAATTATTTAAATGCATAGGAAGAATAACTACATTACAAGGTATCTAACTACAACTACCTCTGCATAGTATTTTCTCCTTTAAATACCAGGGCCAGATCAGTCAAATAGGACACTACGCAGGGTAATAGACTGCCCCCCATAGCGGCCTCTCCAGCAGCAGCCCCCTCCTCAATCATTCCAGTGTTCCATTATTTGGATGCTCTTCGTGTTTCACTGTTGCAGTCATTCCATTTGGGTTATCTGCTTGCAGTAGCCCTCAGTCAGCATGATTATCAAAGTCTTGGGTCCTGCATCGGTTGCGGTCTCATTTTCCGTGACGTTAGGGGTATAAATTTATGCATGCAGCCAACGCCATTACACCAGTCTTTCTTCTTTCTTGCCATGCGGTGCCTGAAGCAGAAGCAGTTCGCAAGTGCCAACTCCTGAAATTTTTGTTTCTGAGTTTCAGAACCGAAGTCTTCAACTAAAGCTAAGTACCCTGTTGGGGAAACTTTTTTCTTGCTCTAAACAGATTTCAGTAAAAGTCAATAATCGTGTTTCTTGTGGAAAGCAAATACCTCAAAGATTTTCATTCGTACTGTATTCCTTGCCTAGGCCCTAATCATGACATACCTCACTGTAGGTTTTGTGCCTTATTTAAGCAACGAACTATTCATCGGTATATTTACGCTTCTAAATATTTTGGTACTCTGTTCAATTATCCAGATGTGTCTTCGGTTAGCCATCCGACTACCGACATTTTGAAAAACTGCAAAGATAGACAAAGGCCGCCTAGGTCCGAATCTACCGATGATGCTTCCGCCTAGGTCCGAATCTACCGATGATGCTTCTCCTAAACCAGTCGCCAGTTGTACTCGGTGAGGTGCTTTTGCAGCCCCAGATACCCGCTACTTCAGATTTGCAGGCCTCTACTGAGACCCATTCGGAGGCCGATATGCTGTGAGATGCTTCAACTGTGGAACTTGTGGCTGTCTCTACCTTGGATGGGTCTGGAGCCACTGTGCAGGCACCAGCTTCTGAGGGTATATTCAGGCCTACTGACTTGCATATTAAACAGGCGCCATCTTCTTCAAGGCCTAAATCTCGAACCATGCCTAGAAAACCGATGCCCAGACCCCATGGTCAGGCCTCTATGCCTAAAAAACAAATAAGAATGGCTGAAGAACTTGTAATCAGGGGAAGCCAACCTTCCCCCTCTGAGACCTAGGACTGAATTTGCTTATACTTCTGACCAGGATTCTGAAATTTGTTTCCTCTGATAACCAGGATTTACCTTTATCTACCTATGATGATTCTGATGCAGAGGACTCTATTCCCTCTGCTCCCCCTCCCAACCCCAAGAGGGTTTCTCTTTTGGGGAAACCTTGCATACTCTTAGGGAGCATTTTCGTTGGGAAACCAGGATTACTCCGATTCCAAAAAGAGGCTTAGGGGATTACTCTGATTCTAAAAAGAGGTTTAGGGATTTCTTACTCCTGCCCCAGCACAGGCCCTTGGCTATCCCTCCTGTACTAGACATTGTTGATGCCTTTTCGGAATGTAGCTTAGCCCCTGACTCTCTACCTCCTCCTCCCAGAAAACCTGATAGATATTACAGGGTTCCTGACTCAAGTTCCTTTTTAAAAAGCCTACTGCAGATCCTGAGACCATTTCACAGGGACTCAAGGGCATTAAGGCTACTACTGCCAACAGTCCCCCCCGATAGAGACTCCAGGGCGCTGGATAGATTGGGTAAAAAGGCATACACTTCTGCAACCTTGGCCATTAGGGCCTTAAATTGCCAGTTTCATATGTTCAAGTATCAGCAGCATATTATTGGATTGCTTAAACAGAAAATGATGATTCCTGACTGTGCTGAAAATAAGGATTTACAGGATTTAATGCATTCTGCTTAACCGGTTGGAAAACATACTTTGCAATGTGGTTTTGATTCACTAGAGGCATCTTGCAGGGCTACTGTCACTGGGTCTGTACTTAGAAGGCATGCTTGGCTTAAGGAGTAATCGTTGCCAGATCAAGTTAAAGCTAAATTGCTAGATGCTTCCTTAAATCAGGACTGCCTGTTTGGCAACAGAGCAGAAGAAGTTCTTAAAAAGATGGAGGGAAAAAGCTAAATCTAAGCAAACTGTTAACCATTTCTTACAAGTACCTACTCCAAGATTTAGTAGGCATTGGCCCTCTGAGAATTGGTCCTTTCCTGTCTCTTCCAGGCCTTCTCAGTCCAAACCCAGAACCAGTAGAACACCGAGGCTTCAGTCCCAGGTTACGTACAGGGCTAAGCAGTGGGGGGCTCCCACTTCCAAATCGGAGTAGTAAGACTCCCCCTATGGTAAACTTGTCTCAATGACTTAACTTTAAAACTTCCAAGCACTTCTCAACTGACTGGTCCTTCAGGGGGAAAGATTGCTCTGCAGGCAAAAAACTGGGAACTCGTTACCCAGGACAAATGGGTTTTAAATAGTTTCCCAAGGATACAGATTTCACTTCCACACGTTACCAACCCCAAACGGTTGGCCAGATCTACCCCCAAATCCGTGGGCAGAGGCTCAAAAGCAAGTACTCTCAAGTATAAAGGCTATTCAGACTGTACCAGAAGAGGAAAAGGGACAAGGTTTCTACTCAAGACATTTCCTGGTACCCAGAAAAGACAACTCATGGCGTCCTGTCGTGGACCTTTCTGTCTTAAATACTTTTTTGGTGTTTCCAAAATTCAAGATGCTAACTCTTCACCAGTTGCTTCCTATGCTAGGCAAAGATGCCTGGTTGGCAACACTGGATTTAAAGGAAGCCTACCTGCACATCCCAATCAGGAATCTTGCAGAAAATACCTACACTTCAAAGCAGGCTACATGCACTATCAGTTCTCTGCACTGCCCTTTGGCTTATCAACTGCACTCAGGATATTCACAAAGTGCCTAGCCGCAGTCATTGTATTTTGCAGGCAAAGAAATATTCAATTATACCCATACTTGGACGATTGTCTAATTCCGGCAGAAAGCCAGAACATACTTTTGAATCATCTGGCATTTGTACAAAAGGTGCTAACTTGTCTGGGGTACACCATAAATGAAAATAAATCACATCTTATACCCTGTCAGCAAATTATATTCCTGGGAGCAAGCTTGAACACCACTTCCCAGATGGTTTTCCTCACGCCAGAGAAACAAATTCATTTGACAACTTCAAACTAGTGGCCACAAAATCCCTGCGGTCTGCAAGGCAAATACTGCAAGCCTTGGGGTTCATGGCCTCCTGCATTCTACTAATTCCATATGCTAGACTGCATATGAGGAAACTACAATGGTATCTAAAAAGCCTATGGTGTCAACATTCTCAGGATCTAGAAGCAAGGATTCCTATCATACCTTGCCCACGGTTAGAATTCCTTTGGTGGGCAGAGGCCTGCCAGCAAAACAAGGGTCTACCTTTCACTCTACCCCCTGCCGCCCAAACCCTAACAGACTCATCAGACTACGCATGGGGGGGCTCACCTGGCAGGGAAGTGCATTCAGGGCAAATGGAACCCAAGTCAAATGCACCTGCATATCGATCAAAAAGAAATGTTAGTTGTACAGAATGCTCTGACAGCCTTCAAGGACCACATTCTTCCAGGACAATTAATGGTAAAGACTGGCAACACCACTGTCATGTGGTACATAAACAAGCAGGGGGGTAACCATTATTACCCCCTCTGCAGACTAGCCTTGAGCTGCCAAGTGAATCTACAGGTTCAATTCCTGCCAGGAAAACTAAATACAGTGACAGACTAAGCAGAAATCTCATGGACCCACACGAGTGGAAACTGGAACCAAAGATTTTCAACATGTTGATAAACAAATGGGGAGCCCAGATATAGACCCGTTTGCCTCCCCTCAGAACTACCAATTGGATAAATTCTGCACAAGGACTCCCCACAAACAAGCTTGGAAAGTGGATGCTCTGTCCTTCTGCTGGAAAAATCTATCAGTTTATGCCTTTCCTCTTCTGCCTCTCCTCTCCAAGGTACTACTAAAGATCAAATAGGACAAACCAAGGATGATACTGATTGCACCAGACTGGCCACGCCAACACTGGTACCCCCTCTTGCGCAGTGTCACTGCTAGCCCCATGGCACCTGCCTCAGACCCCTACCCTGCTGTCACAGCAGGAGGGCCAGATTCTGCACCCCCAGCTTCAAACCCTGAACCTGGCAGCCTGGCTAATTACCTAATCTCTCTGTTACCATCCCTCAGTAAACAAGTGTCGGATGTCATTTTGGAGGCAAGGAGGCCTAGTACCAGAAAATCTTGTGCTGTAAAATGGAAAATATGCTGTCTGGAAGCAAACTCAAGGGATGGCCACAGCAGTGCCCAATTTACCTCGGATTCTTCAATACTTAACTGAGATGCTTCATAAGGGCCTTTCCTTTTCCTCCTCCAAAATTCATGCCTCAGCCA
The DNA here is from genome assembly GCF_019279795.1 of Protopterus annectens. Classification (NCBI taxonomy): domain Eukaryota; kingdom Metazoa; phylum Chordata; order Ceratodontiformes; family Protopteridae; genus Protopterus; species Protopterus annectens. The sequence goes on along the minus strand of NC_056750.1, from coordinate 75,034,271 downwards.
TTTCAGCTCATTACAACACAGAACCACATCTCTTTTTTTCTCATCCACTGCTCAAGCAGTTCCACAGAGGGGCCAAAAACTAAGACCACCCAGGAGAGCCCCAACTCCTCCCTGGGACCTTGACTTTGTATTGGAAAAACACTCTTCCTTCTTTTGAGCCAGCTGCAAGTGCAGAGTTAAAATTCCTTTCTTGGAAAACGGCTTTTCTTTTAGCGATCACTTCAGCAAGAAGGGTATCTGAATTACAGGCCCTTATGGCAGTGGAGCCTTTCATCATCTTTCATGCGGACAGGGTGTCCCTCAGGACCAATCCCTCCTTCATGCCCAAGGTGGTATCCAGTGTGGCTCTTAATCAATCCATTCATTTGCCAACCTTCTTTTCTAACCCGCAGAACAAAGGGGAACGTGTACTGCACTCCTTAGATGTGCACAGGCAACTTAGATTTTACTTGGACAGGACTAAACCTCAAAGGAAATCTGAACAACTGCTGGTGGCATTTGCTGCAGGGGCAGAGGGGAAGGCTATTTCAAAACAAACCATTTCTAAGTGGATAGGCCATTGCATTAATTTCCGCTATAAGCACCATGGAAAACCTATCCCACAGGGGATTAGACCCCATTCAACCAGGGCTTGCATCTACCTCTACAGCCTTTCTCAGAGGTGTCCCTACCAGAGATCCTAGAAGCTGCCACCTGGAGTTCTGTACATACTTTCACCAAGCATTACCATTTGCCAATTTTCTCTAAATCCAGAGCTGGCTTGGTCCTAATGCTATCCAATTCCTCCTCCCATCCTTAGCTTTGGGAATCTACCCAAATGTGATGACTGCAACAGTGAAACACGAAGAACATAGTACAGTTGTGTACACTTGCCATAAATGTAGATGTTAGTGTGTTCACTGTTGCAGTCCTGGTTACACTCCCACCAGCCCCCTGACTTCTTTTGGCTATACCTCTTCTCTCCTTTACTATGCTTAAAAGCTTTTTGGTGTATTTGCCTTTTTGATGGAGGTGTGTGTCTCTCTGTGTGTGTGTCTCTCTGTGTGTGTGTCTGTGTGTGTGTGTGTCTGTGTGTGTCTGTGTGTGTGTCTGTGTCTGTGTGTCTGTGTGTGTGTGTCTGTGTGTGTGTGTCTGTGTGTGTGTCTGTGTGTGTGTGTCTGTGTGTGTGTGTCTGTGTGTGTGTGTCTGTGTGTGTGTGTCTGTGTGTGTGTGTGTGTGTGTGTGTGTGTGTGTGTGTGTGTGTGTGTGTCTGTGTGTGTCTGTCTGTGTGTGTGTGTGTCTGTGTGTGTGTGTGTCTGTGTGTGTGTGTCTGTGTGTGTGTGTCTGTCTGTGTGTGTCTGTGTGTGTGTGTGTGTCTGTGTGTGTGTGTGTCTGTGTGTGTGTGTCTGTGTGTGTGTGTCTGTGTCTGTGTCTGTGTGTCTGTGTCTGTGTGTGTGTCTGTGTCTGTGTGTGTGTCTGTGTCTGTCTGTCTGTGTGTCTGTGTGTCTGTGTGTCTGTCTGTGTGTGTGTCTGTGTGTCTGTGTGTCTGTGTGTCTCTGTCTGTGTGTGTCTGTGTGTCTGTGTGTCTCTGTCTGTGTGTCTGTGTCTGTGTGTCTCTGTCTGTGTGTGTCTGTGTGTCTCTGTCTGTGTGTGTCTGTGTGTGTCTCTGTGTAAGTTTACCTTTGGGGTGTTTTCAAAACACTCATTACACACTTTTTAGGCCCATGCATACGTGTATTTGTTCTTTGATTCATCTTCCTGATTGCACTGAATTATATTCCTTGTACAGTACAGCACCACTTGTAAGAAAGTGTTTTAAATTTGTAGTTTTAAACCTTTTAATAAGCAATAAAACAAAATGTATGAACCAATAACTACCCTTTTCAGAAAATTTCAGCCATAAAACACCACTCAAAACTTCTGTCATTACAATCCACCAATATTACTCCATACACACAATCTCTGCAGAAGTAAAATCATCTGACTTCCACGTTAAAGAAATCTGTAACTAATGAAGAGGTTGCTACGGGCAAAACAACTTCACATATCAATGTTTTAGCTACAAATTCAGTGCCTGCTGCCTTTGTAGAATTAATTGCCTATATTACATTAAAAAATTGGTAAGTTGGTAATATTGCAATAGGAAATGAATAACAAACCAGCAAGTTCATAGTCACTAGGCATCTCATACAAAGGACATACTCTGGAGTGTAGAACCCCTGTCCTCCTTATAATGCACCAAATAATCAACAATCACATGGGCAATGCAATATCAGTACTCCATCTACATGGTGTGGGAGTAGAATCCACAACCTTCTGCACCAAAGGGCAATTATGCTATTAACATGCTTTCAGATTTTACAACAGTGTGCCATTTGATAAAAACAGCTAGTTGCTCATAGAAACATTTACACTTGGAGTGTTTTAAATTTGTAGTTTTGAACATTTTTCCAGTAAGCAATGAAACAGTGTATGAACCAATAATGACAAAACTACCCATTTCAGAATATTTTAACCATAAAAGGTCTCAAACATCTGTCATTACAACCCACCACTGTCAGTCAATAAGGACAATATCTGCAGAAGTAAAATTCATCCGAATAATTCTACATTAAAGATGTGTAACTAATGAAGAGGCTGTTACTGGCAAACAGCTTTACATTTCAGTATTTCATTTACAAATTCAGTGCCTGCTGCCCTTGAATTAATTGCTTACATTACATTAAAGAAAAAAATGGTAAGCTGGTAATATTGCAATAGAGGATGACTAAGAAACCAACAAGTTCATAGTTACTAGGTATCCTAAACAAAGGAGGGCACACTATGGAATGCAGAACCCCTATCCCCCTTTAAAATGCACCAGATAATCAGCAACTAGGGCACTGCATACCATGCTTCATTGCCTCTCATCCTCTTGGCACAAGAAATCTGAACAAAGGCTAAAATTATGGAGGAGACAAAGGCCCCCAAACAGGGCCAGATTATAAATACTGCTCTTATAAAAGTTGCTACAATAACAGCATTTGTCTTAGCATGCATATTCTGAAGGAAATGAAGGGTGAAACTCAAATGTATGACATTTAGTTATTTAAATCCTCATTGATTTGCCAGAAAAACACAGTTTGAGGAATAGGCCAAAAATATGAGGCAAAAATATGGACAGTTGAGAGGTATGCATAACTGTCAACCTCAGTGCAAACAATCTGGACAAAGCCTAACAATGTGGATGCAATGGCTGAGAAAATAGGGATAGATTTTAAATATTGCACTTTTTAACTTTGAAAGTTGCCAGAACAGGATTTGTGTGACAATTAACCAAGGTCTGCTGTGTATATCTAGTAGGGGTCAGACGGTTCGAACAATCCAGCAAAACAGCAGCTGTGACAACCACAAAAGTGAAAGCCAAAGTATGAGGAAACGTTTTCAAGACCATGGAGAAGGACTTTGAATGGCATCACAGAATTTCTGGCAAACCATTAGGGGACTGGTGGTGGACACTGCCCATACTGCTCCCAGCAAGGGTGCAAACACTCAGACCATGACTGATGACACTGTTAGAAGGTTAAGGAAACAATTTAAGGAACTCCTGGACATGCCTAGTCTTTCTTTGGGATGCACAGTCAGAAGCAGCTGGTGGGACTGGATACATTTTTGTAGAGGAGGACCTTGCAATAATTCAACTGTTGAGTTTACACAAATTAATAGAATATATATCTGAAAATGCTAAAAAAGCAGGGTACAGTTTGGATGTCATTGTTTGCACACTTTTTTTTTTCCCCATGTGTGAAAGGGCTAGGAAACAGAACCCCTAGACTCACCAACAATTGTGATTCCTATCTTCAGAAAAAGGGACAGAAGGGTGTGTTCTAACTAGACAGAGTTGCTGCTTCACAGCTGGGCTAGCCTGAGAGAGTTCTTTTGATAGATGAATCTCAGTAAGAACCATTGAGTCCATCACAGCAACATCTTCATCCTTGTACAAATAGGAATTCACCAGTATGCTTTGCATAGTGGATCTGGAGAAGCCATATAAATGTATGCACTCTGACCGCCTTCTCTAAGGTATGGGTGTGGGGTCCTAGGAATGCAGTTACATACTGTTTGGTCCCTGTACGTACGGAGGCGTAGTTGTGTACACACAACATCAAGTCAAACATGTTCAGATCGGTAGATGATTCAGCCATAGATATGGTCTCAATTCTCCCTCCTGTTCACTGTTTCTAGGACAGGATTGCAAGACAGAGTTAATGTTTGAAAAATATCCAGTCTTGGGACATGAATTTTCCTGCTTGTAAATTATGTCCTTATGACCTAATATTAACGGGATTGCCAGCAAACACTGGAAAGTGTTCAGAGTATGAAGCAGTTAAAATGAAAATCAGCTCTTCCAAAGTCTATAGTTATTTTCTGGAAGAACAGGGGACTGTTCTTGGCAGATGAAAGGCAAACAGCTATGCATAGGAGGAGACGTTTAACTAACTTGGTGTTTTGTTCATAGGCAAGAGTGAAGGGAACAAAGGGATGGCTGCAGCTGTGACAGAGCTTCGGCCATTTTACCAGACTGTACTAGAATGGCGAAGCAAGAGAAGTTCTGGACAAAACTAGTAGTTCACCAAGCTATTTCCACTTCCACATTCTGGTGTAAAAGCCTCTCTTGTAGTGATCAAACAAATGAGAATATAAAGCAAATGGCAGAAATGAGGATCTTTCACAAGGCATTTGGGGTCAGTAACCATGACTGAGATCACTGAGCTCCTCATTCTATGTACAGACAGTGCTACATCTGTAGGGAATGTGGCAGCTGATGGGTTTGGGTGCCTAGTAAGGATGGCCCCCTAGGCACATCCATGCAGGATGTATATACCAAGCTGCCCCACTAGGAAGAGGCTGCAGGGCAAACCAAGTATTTTGGATTGCTTATAGCAGGGACGTATAGACAGGGCAATGCCAATTTGCATTAATGCAAAAAAGTGTTGAAATTCAGAAATGATGCATAATGCATGTATTTTTAGCTGTAAGCCACTCCATGCAAAGAACTTCTGAATATTAGCACTGTGCAAGTTCTCTCAGGCTATGAATCGGTCTAAATTTTTTACAATCCCTGACAACAGCTAAGAATTCTGTAGGATGAACTAGGGAATACTGACTGGAAAGGAATGCCTGGCCTGCCATGACTAGAGCACTACCACCATTACCTTTAGTAGGGTGTGGTTTAGAAAATGGATGCAGGCTTATCTGAACTGTTTTTCTATTTTATAAATGGGTCCTGGCCAAAAATGGGCCCGCATGTTCCAACATACCTATCTTAAAGAGATTAAATCTTCCCAACTACGCAAGACATTATATTACAATGATTTGGGAGATTATCAATAGTTACTACCCATTATACCTTTCAGTCAGCCCCATAGTACCCATTTTTGACTAATTTAAATTCCACATACTCCTACCCCCTCATACAGCACACATGCACCTTTTTTTCTCACACACACCCCTACTCTCTCAAACAGTAACGCATGCACTTTACCTCTCATACAAAGACTTAATTTAAATTCCGTGCATACACATATGCACATACACCTACACTTTCCCTCACATACAGAAGCCTGGTTTAAATGACACACACACACACTTCTTTTGAAAATGAAATGGCCACACGCGCACACGTCGACTTAACCCCTCTTTTAACTTTACTACTAGTTTAACTTCCGTGAGACTGCAGAACTTCTTTACATCTACGGTGGCATGCGTGTATGAGATGCATATGCTTCCTTAAAGGAGAAGACTCTTCATTTAATTGTTGAAGCCTCCTGGCCAACCTGCAGGCTGCAGCTACAAAAGTGGGAGTGTGCTCGCCCTTCCCCCTCGCCCTATGGTTCTGCTGCCCGCATAATTAGAAAAATAAATACCTGCAAATTGCGCCCTTTACACGGACGGCCAATATGGCGCCCTAGGCGGTTGCCTAGTATGCCTAAGGCCGGCCGTGAGTGCAACTAACTCTGAGCAAGACCACAATCCAAATTGTAGCTTGCTACAGATCCCCCACTATGCCCCAGGATTCCCACTCATTTCTTGATGCACTGGAAAATTAGGGTACAACCCAACACCCTAATGTGCGATTTAAACTACCCCACCATTAACTGGGAAAACTACTCCTGTACCAACTCTTTTGCTCAACATTTTATTCCAATGCCTTGGATCAACTTATCCACACCCCCACCAGGGGCAGCAATATCCTAGACGTGGTCATTACCAACATGGGCGACCGGTGTTCTACGCCATAGGTCAGTTCCTCATTGGTCCGATCAGACCACAAGCTAATCATCCTAGACATCCACATCCCGCCCCCATTAGGGAAACCACCGTAAAAAATTTCTCCAAAGCCAACTTCACACTTAAGACAGAAGTGACAAACTTCACGACACCCATGCAGATGGGCAATAGAGGTATGACTGAATCCTACACAAATGCACTTTATAAGCACTTACACGAGTGCATGGGTCATGCTATCCCTAACAGAACCAAGATGCTATCCTCCAAAAGAGGAAGCTAACCTGGTGGTCCCCTGCCATAAGCAAACTCTGCAACAGAAGAAAGAAACTGTTGCAAAAAAAGAGTAAAATCCCATGATTGGAGGAACTCCCTGGTCAGTTTCAGTAAGAAGCTAAGATCCCTCAAAATCCTCCAAAGCTAGTTACAAAAACAAAATCCCCACTGATTCTAAAGACAACCGCAAAGCATTCTATATGTCAAGAATCTCAATGGCAACACTCAGATCTGCTCTGAGTTACAGCACAATGGCACTAAATATACAGAACCAACTTGATATTGCCAACATTCTGGCAAGGTTGGTTCAGTACTAACTTTACCCCCCTCTCACCCCCTAAAGGGCCCATCTCTGTAACAGAAGAATGCAGCGTTCCTGTAATCATGGCTGCACACGTAAAAAAACAACACACTCCAAAGCCAAGAACACAGCATCCATGGGACCCGACAACATCCCAGGCTACGTTCTACATGAACTACAGAATGAACTGGCACCCCACGTAAGTACCATGTTAAGTCATAGCCTCACCTTAGGCTTTGTGCCACTGTGGAGTGGGATAACCACTGCTGTGCACCATTCAAAGGGGGACCACCACGGACCCCGGGAACTATTGCCCTATTAGCCTGACTAGCCTGGTCTTCAAGGCCATGGAATGTATCCTCATGGAACTTATAAACAGACATTGGTAATCTCCAAACTCTGGACTCCACCCAGTTCGGGTTTATAAAAGGCAGATCATGTCTCCTAAACCTGAATGACTTCTTTGAAGCAGTCACCAAAGCTGTAGACTAGGGTAAGATGGTTCACACAGCCTATCTAGATCTTGCCAAGGCTTTCAACACCATCTCCCACTCTGGAATTATAGGTAAACTCACTAAAGGTATAAATCTCCATGTCACAAGATGGGTTGCCAACTAGCTCACTGACAGAACCCACACTGTGAAAGTAGCAGACTCCAAATCCAACTTCAGACCAGTGACAAGTGGAGTACCACAGGGGTCAGTCCTGGGTCCTCTCCTGTTTGGTATCTACTTCTCTACAGGCTAACACAGAAGGTCTTTGGCTAACGACATTTGCAAACTGCAAACTGGGAGCCATAATCGAAACTCCTAATGATGTGGACATCCTACAAAAGGGCCTCACAGAGAGATGCCTGGTGTCAAGGCCATGTTGTCATCCCCTTTGGTAAAAACACTGTACCCATGAACTACCACATAGGCGGTAGTCTACTTAACACAAGGTATGATAAGATACTTTGGGACACAGGTGGCAGTAGTCTCTCCTTTGATCACATTGCCACAGTAGTCCGGAAATCCTTCTACATGGCACACCTCATCACAAAAGATTTCTCATCCAGGAAAAGAGGTCATTGTTACCCTCTACTCGTCACTCATTAGAGCCATTATAGAGTACAACGCCCCTTTTGGTATGTACCTCACAAGACATCTACAACTGGAAAGGCCGCAGAAATACCTCACAAAGAGGATTACCAGCCTCAAACAGATGCCCTACGCAGACCATTTAAAAAAACTCCAGCTTTAGTCTTTTGCATATCGCGTACTCAGAGGCGATCTCTGCCTAACATACAAAGCTATGTCAAACCCAGAGGTGTTGGACATGCTCCACTTAAAGAAATCCCAATCCTTCTGAGCTACATGCTCTAGGGACCTAATCTTTGTCACCACAATAAACAGAACATGCTGGATGGATATATTCCTGTCCCAGAGACTTCCCATACTCTGGAACAAGCTACCCATCTATGTCAAACAAAGCTGCTCATTAGCACTCCAAGAAAAATCTTGATTGGATGAGAAATAGGAAATTCACCCCGGGGATCACCTCTGTGGCTCTGCTTAACCAGGGGCACAGGAAAATAATTTTCTTGGGTGGCGAAAACCAGGGTACCTTTATGGCTAGGTCTGTATAGGCCCTAGGGCCAGTAGCCTAGTACCTACCTATAAGACGCATGGAGGGAGATCCCCCAGGGGCAGAGGGAGGAACCAAAATGGAAGATGCCGCCCTCATGGCAGAGGTGGTCTGCAAAACCAGGGCTTCAGGGATTCCTTCTCAGGCAGGCCATTTCAGCGGCCAGATTCGTACTCTGGAGGCAGTTGGGGGACACTTATCTTTGCACCTAAATGCCTGGCTAGACGTGACCGATTCCTTGGTGCAACAGATCATATCCAGAGGCTATACCATTCCCTTTTCTGAATCTCCTCCTGTTTACAAGAAAATCCCCGATGTTCCACCCAATCAGAGGGATTCAGCAGTACAAGATAGCCAAAAACTTCTGGACAAAAGAGTCATCCAGAAAGTCCCACCAGAGCAAGAAGGATCTGGAACCTACTCAAGATTCTTTAGTGTCAAAGAAGACGGGGGACTGGAGCCCAGTTTTGGATCTCAGTGCAGTAAACAAATCAGCTCTACAAAAAAAGTTCCTGATGGTCATGATAGTCTGTCCTTCCCTTTCTGAAGATAGAAGACTGGATGTGCTCAGTAGACCTTCAGGATGCGTATTACTATGTAAAAATGAAGAAACACTCCAGAAAGTTCCTCCACTTCAGCCTGGGGGGCAATCACTACCAATTCAGAGCACTGCCCTTTAAACTCACCAAAGCCCCCAGGGTGTTAACCAAATGCATGATGGTAGCAACTCTCTTGAGACTACAAGGATTCAGTGTGTTTCCGTATTTGAAAGACTGTCTCACAACCGCTTCGACCAAGATAATTGATTACAGCCAGGGACTGCACCCTCAACATCTGTGCCCATGTTGGGATCACAGTAAAGCTAAAGTCACGTTTAACCCCAACAAAAATTTAGTATTCCTAGGGGAAGTACTGAATACTCAGACCAAGACAGCATCTCTTCTTGCAGAATATCATCAGAATTGCCATTCAAATCAAAAGTTACTCCACAGAAAGGTTCCAGCACATTTAGTCTTCTAAGCTCTAGGATCTATGGCTGCGTCTATAACTCTAGTGCCACTAGCCAGGTTACATATGAGAATTCTGCATGGCTACAAGCCTCCCAGTGGTCTATACTTTTTCACCTGTTGTCAGAACAAGTCCCGATCACTAACCATTGTAAAACAGATTATTTTTGGTGGACGCATTCAGATCAAGTTCTCTACAATCATCCTTTTGTTTTTCTGGAGCCCACGGCCATAGTGACCACAGACACCTCTCAGATGGGGGGGGCATTTTCTGGGCAAGACAGTCCAAGGCACTTGGTCCCAATTAGAGGCCAACTTGTACATAAATGTTCTGGAGATGAGAGGTGTTTCTTGTGTTGTAGGCCTTTAAGACAACTCTTCCTCAGGACTATTGCAATTCAAATGAACAATGTTAGTGGTTTAGTAAATCAACAAGCAGGGAGGAACCAATTCTTATCCTCTGTCAAGAAGCCCTCAAAGTGTGGCAGTGGGCAATCTCTTCCAGTCGCTTTCTAATAGCAATGCACATTATGGGGAGTTCAGTGTGATTGCGGACAAGCTGAACAGATGCATCCTTCAGCCACGAGTGATCCCTACATCAAAAAGTGGTGAAGGTGATTTTCCACCTTTAGGGTCAACCTTACTGCGATCTCCTCATCTCTCCCCTAAACAAAAAGTGCAGCAATTACTTCACCTTCGTTCCCCCTCTGTGAGAATCACCCAAAGACACTGTCCTCTACGGTTGGCCCCCGGTCTCCTATATGCCTTTCCCCCAATACCTTTAATTCCCAAATTTTTACAGAAAGCACTCAAGCTGAAGGGCACAGTGATCCTCATTGCACCCTTTTGGCCTCAACAGGTTTGGTTCCCCTTTCTTTGGCCTTATGTAATTCTACAACCCTTGATTCTGGACCCAATGTCAGATCTCCTGTCCCATCCAGATGGTTTTGTTCACCCAAACATTTTGAACCTCAAGCCAAGTGCGTGGTTCCTCCACTTCCATTAATTGCCAGGCATCCCAATATTTCTTGTCCAGTATGTCACATCCTTTTATTGACTCACAAACTTTCCACTAACTGTACACCAGTAAGTGGAAGAGATTTGCCATTTGGGCCCTTGAAAAGCAAATAGATCATTTTTCAGCTTCCATGGAACATGTCTTAGATTTTTTTTAGCCAATCTGTATATTGCTGGTGTTTCTCCTTCCACCATCAAACTACAGATGTGATAGTGTTCAATCTCGCCGTTTGTTCTTACACATGGGTTCGGAGCCGATCCTCGGCTCCGTGCCGGCCGCTTGCAAGCTCTGCATCGAGAGGAAGCTCGAGACAATCTAATACCCACAATCCCCCTCTGCCTTTACCTCAGATCTAGTTTGCCGCTGCTGCGTTCGCAAGGCTGGGAGCTAGCTCGAGCATCTGAAGTTAAGATATAACTTATTTGTTATATTTTATTGGATATTTTTGTTCTATTTGAAGATAATTTGATATACTGAGTGTTTGTGTGTTGAGTGGGTTAAATTCTCGGTACCGTTAATCTTATTAATCGGTTAGAGTTTTTCGGGGCCTACCAACCCTTCTTAAATTTGAACCGGACTCGACATTTAAATCGGATTTGACACTAATTTTTCGGATTTGACTATTATACTGGATTTGTCTTTTTCTTGTAAAATGTCTGATAAGGTAAAATCAGGATTTAAGCGTTGTCAGTGTGGCCAGAAAATGTCAGTGACTGACAACCATAGTTCCTGCGTCTACTGTCTTGGCCCTCTCCACTTACAAGAGGACTGTTCTATCTGTCACTCTTTTAGTGGGAGGGTCATGACAGATAGGCGCAGGAAACTCATGGACAGAGGTTTATTAAAACCTTCTTTTCAGGAGGCTCTGGATGCTTCTGACCAGGCATCGAAATCCTCTAAGGAATCGAAGACGTCGGAGCCCAAGTCATCGGCTCCGAGCTCTTCAGCAAAAGTTAGATCACCGGTTCCACAGACTTGGGGCCGAGTGTTCAACTGGTGTCGGTTCCTGAGCCTCGAGTCTTGGAACCGGTGATGGAGCTCCCTCCTTCGACCTTATTGAGGTCGGCTCAGTCTTCGGTTCCTTCGACCCGTTCTTCTTCAAACTCTCCGATGTCGATGTGGATCGTGTGGTGCAGAAGTTATTGGAGCATTCCTCATGCTCCAC